>NW_019175062.1:674638-747961 GCF_002260705.1 Seriola dumerili | reverse complement strand
CATCCTACTCTCACATATAAAGTGTTTGTTTACCGGCTCTCTTATGCGCACACCCACCATATTACATATTAATTGTGACCGATAGAAAAAAATAGAACCAAGTAGAAAGTGCTGAATTAAAAACCATTAAAAAAATTATTTTAGTGCAGCGGACCAGGAACATTGTCTCCTTCCGTCACCTAGCAGGGGGGAACACTTGACAGACGTACGTTTCCTGGAAACACATGCATCAAAAGTAGAAGGAGACAAGTTTAGTTAGTTAGTTTAGTTAACGTTCGACTTTAGCTCGTGTTTATTGAGTGTTTATTGTGTGTTAAGTGTTTATGTAAATGATATATATTAGTTAACTGTTAACCAGTGATTTGTTTGATCGCTACACGTCGTGTTGACTGTGAAGGATGAAGATTTAAAAGGCTCAAACGATGCGAAGTTTACCTGTGGACTCTGCTACAAAAGCTAAAGACTACTGTGTCATGGTAGGCTAACTCTGTGTGTGCGTGTGTTGTTGCTTGTGTATGTGTGTGTGTACGCGCGTGTGTGTTGTATATGTATCTTTCATATTGTATTGAAAACCTATTAATTAACCTGTATTGTCATACATTTCTCTACTGGCTAGCAGTTAATACAGTTTTATTTATATTTCATAATAACAATGTCATTTCACGTTACTACGTCACTAGTCTAGATGTTTAATAATCAAATTTGCTGTGCCCTCATCCCTGCTTTAGATACATGTCATCTCCAGATATACAGATTTAAATTTCAAGTTTCAGATGGGATTTGGGACTCTTGTTTACATATAGGATTATTAATAACTAAACATACAAGATACAGCTAGTTGTTGAAAGGCTGCAGTATTTCAAATACAAAAACTCAGTGTAATAGCTAAGCTGTAATTGTCTGAATGCTAAGTGTGTATGGATTCTTCAATTCTTTTGTTCTTTTATTTTCTTCTTTATAACATGTCTATATTTTCATAGCATAAGCATAACTAACAAAACAGCATTTTTTTTTCATTACAAATATAAACAAAACAGAAACAGCAGCATTTCAGACAACATAAGAAAAATAAAAACCACACATTTACAAAACCACAACAGCAAAACATTTATGTACAACAAAACATTTTAGACAAATAAAACAAAAAACACACCAACACCAAAACAAAACAGAAAAGAAAGCAGAACAGTTCTCATCTCTGAATTTAACAGAACCAAAGCCAATTCACTGACACTATACAGTTGACAGTTACAAGTAAACTCCACAGATTAGCTGACTGGTCATGGGTGTATTGAGGGATGTTTTCAAGGCCTTTGTCTTTATAGAAGTTGTCAAGTAGAAGGAGCTGTTTTGGGTCTCCTTGGATCTTCAAGTAAAAGTCCTGTTCATTCTTCTTCCATAGACAGTGTTGTATGACTCTCACGTGAAGCACTTCTGTGGCCTGGATCACCATGAGACTGGGTCAATTATTACTTCATAGATTAACAGCTACATTAGAGCATATCTGGTTCTTTGATTAAAAAAAAAAAGTTGACTGTGGTTAATTCGACTCCAAAGTGATTTTTCAGCATGAATCATCCAATCTACAGCCATTTGTGATTTCCTGTCTCAACATTAAGAGCCAAAGCCACAACATCACATCTGTGTTAGCCTCTGTTCCATTAGCTTCTGTCACTCAATGCAGTCTTTCTCATTTAGCATTTCTTTTCTCTGTCTTTGGAGCATCTTCCTGGGGTTTACTTTTCATATTCTGAGACAAATCAACATCCAACACAGCAGCTGCTACAGAAAATTGAAACCTTGACAAGTTTAGCAGCAATTACTTTGTGAGAACAGAAAAATCTTACAGCTCCCATGAAGAAAACTACAAGTACGGCATCCATATCCATAAAACACTCTCTTCCAAAGCCATTTTTTCAACTTTCTAGTTGCAGTCTCTGTTGTTTTAAGACATGTCTGTCCTGCTGACATGTCTGAGCTGTGACACCTTGACTTGATATTTAGTTCACAAATGTCTAGGGCATTGTGGAAAATTGTGTTTTTTTTAATGGCCGCTAAAAGCTTAAATATTGAATAAACAACACTATTCAGATCAATTTTCAAAAAACTAGCATCCCTATCAAAACTACTAGCATAGCTACAAATGTCGATTTTGGGGGAGGTTTTGTTACTCTGGAACAGAATCCAGATGTTCTGGTTTCACTTAGGCTCTCTGAAGAAGTGCTGTTAGCAGTACATATGACAAAATTTCATGCTAACTGACTGGATGATTCTCACTGAAAAACACCTTTGGAGTCACTGTTAACTTCATAAATGTTTATGTTCACAGACTTGTACCTTGTACAACAGACAGAAAAACATCATTTTCTGGGGGTGTCGTCGGTCCATAATGCAAACATTGCTACAGAAAATAAGCTAACTGCATGACTACTGTGCATTTCAATGCATGCTGACCTGTATTGTGGTTCATAGGTATATCCCAGTCCCACCATGCAGTCAGATGGGGACAGTGAACTGAGCCTGGACGCCCAGCTGGCCAGTAAAGAAAGGGAGTGGAAGGAGCTCCAGGCTTTAAGGGTTCATCAGCTGGAGAGTTCCCTCAAAAAGGCCCAGGAGGAGTGCTCCTCCCTCAGGTATCCGCCTCCATCCACCTCATCTCAGAATAACAGTAAATGTGAACTTTCTGCTAGAAAAGTTTAATGTAGGATTAGCAGCAGAGCCCAGTCTGTCTTTGAAAAAAACAACAATGAAATACACTGAGGTTCCATAGTTACATCAGTTAAATATCAGTGTTGCATAAAACACTTCTTGAAATTCATCCTGGCAGCTTAAAGTGAGCAACACTAAAGGAAACAACCTTTAAATTTAAAATTGTGTAAAGCTAACTGAACCACTAACAACACATAACCGCTGCACATGCAGAACATTTAGAGCAGATTTGTATGTGCATACATGTTTAATGAGAAAAAGTCCAAATGCAAAGATTGGTTTCAGGAATTTAAGAATGAATATTGGATCAGTGAATTAAAAATTGTGATAAATCAGAAAATTGATTTATTTCATTCCAGATGAGTTTGTTGTTACGTTGCAAAATGATTATTTTCACTATCACTTTATTTGTTGATTATTTTTTCAATTATTTGATTATTCTTTTAGTATATGACCTTCAGAAAATGATGAAAAATGTCAATCACAAGGTGGCATCTTCAATTTCTGCTTTGTATCTGGCCAACATTCAAAAAATCCAAATAGAATTTATAGTGACATAAAACAGAGAAAAGCAACAAAAAGAGTGTTTGTTGTCAAACATGTCTGCAGCCATGTCTTTTCTGTTTGATTAGATTCATTCTGTATGTGTGTCTATACATGTGTCTATACTGTATGTTTTTATGTTGATGGAGTGGATGCGAGACTCTTGTGACTGACTATGGATGCGTATTGTTTTTTTCATGAATTTGTTATTGTTATGTCACATTGCATTTGTTTTTTTATTTATTACATTCATTTGTAAACTATATTACAGCACAGTGAGTTTACTTGTAATGAAGTGGAAATACAGCTGTTAATGTGAGTTTCTTTAAGTAAAAATAAATAAATACAACCCCTGCAGCAAACAGACATTATACATGAGCTTTTCTTTAAATGTTAATGTGACATTTATCAACATTACATTAGGTTTTATTTCATGAACTTGAAAAACAAACCGCAATTATAGCAGAGGTTTGGGCTCCATACATGTAAAACACTAGAACTTCCATAACTCATTGGGTATTAATTAACTTGTTAGGTCTTAATTAACTTGTTAGGTCTTGTACGGCAGGTCAAGAATTGTCATTAGGAATTGCTGTTGACATTTTAGGCTGTCTTGCCTATTCAAAAGATTTTCGGTAATGTTCATGTCAAGTGGGGGCTGTTGGGCTTGTGTTTCTTGAAGTGGTGGACTTTGAGGTCTACTTTGGATCATTGTGCTGTTGTAGAGTCCAGCCTCTTTTCACTTTCACCTTCTGAACATGCTGCAGGACATTTGCATCTAGATTTTGTTGGTATTTAGCTCTAGTTTAGTTATATTGATAATAATAATAACAGTTAATAATGAATAATAAACAATAAAAATTAGATACGTCCACTTCCTTTGGCTGAGGTGTTGTATAGCCTGATGGCAGTGGGAACAAAGGATCTCCTGAACCTCTCTGTTCTGCAGCCCGGTGAGATGAGACGTTGCCAGCAGCTGTAGCTGCTTCTCTGTCCTGTCAGAATGTTACTTGGGACTCGGAAATTTTTGAGTGAGCAAAGCTGTAATGCCGTGTATAAAACAAGAAAAGTGAAATGTGAGTGTCTTTGGCAATTAGACCCCGATGTGATGTAATCGTATTGGAGAGGGGAAGAGATGCTGTGCAAAATATAGGAAATCCCCCGGGGCCTATACACTGGTGGTCGAGAGATGAAATGATGAGAACCAGAAAAATGATGAGGATGGATTCAGATGGACTCATGCAGGATGCTGGAGGTGAAGCTGGCAGTGAAGGGGAGAAGGAAGGTTGAAGCAATCCATCTGAAATGACAGCTGACAGCAGAATAGAGAACAGATTTAAAGTTTGACAGAAATGATATGATTGGATGATTGGGATTGTGGCAAAATATGATAGGTTGACTGATAATGCTCATGGTCAGCTGATTATGGGTAGCGGAGAGAGAGGGAAGTGTGAATGAGATGAGATGTAGAAGTAGTCTTCCTGATTGAACTTCATTAGAATCCATTCTTCCCTCTTTTTTTTTCTTTTCTTTTTTTTTTTTTTTTTTTTACATATTTTTCTTTTCTCTTCAGAGATCAACAGAATCTGTGATTTGTCCAAACTTTTTCATACAGCTTTATTAGTAGAATTGACTCACCTGTGTGTGTGTGGAAAAGTTATGTAATCAAGTCACCTGTAAATTGAAATGATATTGTTATAATGCAACACCAGCTTGAACATTTGAACTCTTACAGGGTTGAGCCAAGTTACAAAAGCAGATAGCTTTAGTTTTATTTGTACAGGTTTTGAAATGTGTGTCAGAGATATCTGCCTCCAGCCTAATACAATGTAGGTGTGGGGACTTTATCTGGGCAGACACGTTTCTGTTGAAATGTTTAATTGTCATTTTTCAGTGCAGTCAGCACCACAAACTAAATCCTATTCACCTCCATTGTACTGGTGCGGACAGATATCTCACAGTCTGAACATAGAAAACAAAAAGATCTGACTCAAAAGTAAACTGATTTTTGAAATTCAAGTCAACAGTTTCTGTTAGAATCAGAATCAGCTTCATTGGCATTTGACTCCAGTTTGCAGTGAATGTCAGTGTACTTGCACACAGTTCTAATAACATTGAGCCTTGTGCAAGAACAACATTGTTACTCCCCCACCCTTGGGCGGCCCTATGGAGGCCACAACACTCCACCAGTGACCCAAATCAACCACACAAGACTCTTTAAAACAACCAAATTCATAGATATACAAAACCAACAGGACACTTAATCAAGACTATGAAAGGCTCAAAATCAGAACATAACCCCAACTCAGAACACAACAACACCAGCAGTCCCCTTGCTAGTCTCTTCTGATCCTGGCATCAGAAGGGAGAGGTTATCTATCTATATACAAGTGGTTTAAAATAATCTGTGTCATTCTGAGTGTTCTTCTTTACTATGAGTGGTCGACACCCAATTTACTGAAAGGTGTTCTAGATTTTATCATCTTTACTGCCATATTTCAGCAAAGCAACTTTATTATTTCAGTAGTTTCTGGAACATTCTCTCAGTCTGGCAGCTGAGTCAGTGTCTGTGTCCAGTATCATCCTATGTTGCACTGTACAGTGTAACATCTCCTATTGTTGACTATAAAATTCTCTCATCTAATATCTGTCAGTGCCACATGATGCTTCTCATATTAGTCATGAGCTGCTTTACAAAGACATTTTTAGTGTCTACCTTCACGTCAGTTCATTCCTCTTTATGCTACTGTCTGGTGCTACTGTGATGACAAGTCATCAACAGCTGTATAAATGTTTTCTAATAGTTTCAGGTCCTTTAGTACCACTTTTGATACAGTTTGTATTTCAGACATGAAGCTTCATGGTGTGAAATTCTTCTTTTTCCTCCTTGGTAAAAAAATGTTTTGAATGAAATGAGTCCACAAACTTAGTGGAACAGGCAGCCTTATATGGCCATATATGTAGATTATGCTAATGATGTATCTAACTAACCTCCTTATGAACAGGTGCCGTTCATCAGGGTGAAATGAGCAATTTACATCAAGTTTGTTCAGTTAAGAGAATTTGGTGAATCTGACTTGAACAGAAAAAGTAAGAGAGATTCCGGGTAAGAATACAAAATTGTTGGGGGGCTGCTCCTGAAGTTCGCTATTATCACCACAGTTTTAAGAGTGTTCAGCTGTGGGTTGTTAAGACCGCACTAGAGGACCAGCTGTTCAACCTTGTGTCTGTGTGCAGACTCATCAACGTCTTGGATGAGGCCAGTGATCCCTGTGTCGTCTGCAGATTTCAGGAGTTTAACAGGGGTGTCTCCTGCAGTGCAGTTGTTTGTACAGAGGGAGAAGCGCTGTGAAGAGAACTACTTCCTGTCTGTCAGGAAGTCATTGATTCACTGACAGGTGGTTGTGGACACAGTGAGCCGGGTGAGCTCACAGTGGAAGACTTCTGGTAGAATGGTGTGGAAGCTGAAATCCACAAACATCATATGTCCCTGGGGAGCAGAGGTGTTGCAGAGTGTAGCTCAGGTTCACAGCATCATCCACCTACCTGTTTGCTTGGTGGCCAAATGGGATATGTCCTTCAGATGGGCCAACACCAGGGCGACATTCCTTCAGTCCAGTGATGGAGGACTGAGAACTGGGATGACTGTGGAGCTTCAGTGAGAACTGTTAAAGGTCTGTGTAAAGAGGAGGACCAGCTGGTCACACCAGTAACAAAAAATAAATATTTTCTAATGATGGCGACACCAGGAGTCCATTTAGGCCAAGTCCTTCAACATACACACAGGTCTTACATGAGGTCGTGTCTTTCTTTCTGAGCACAGTGATAACCAGTCAACTGTTTTGTATTTATCAGAGAACACTACCAGCAGCTGAAGGAAGATTTCCAGTTCAACATGGTCATCCTGGAGGAGCGAGACCGAGAGCTGGAGAGATATGACGTCATAACGACCAGAGCTCTGACTGTGGAGCACAACAGGTACAGTTCATCAGGGGCCGAAACTGCATATCTTAAGTCTGAAGATAGGAAGAGTATAAAGTATTGTTTTTCTTAATTTGGTGATACAGAAATGAATCCTAACTATGTTAAGGAATCGTATTTCATCTCAGGTTAGAAAATCCTAAATACTACATCCAACATCAACCTTTATGTCTTTCCTAGCTACCGACGCTACTTGTCTCATCTTATCTAGGTATTTTTGCAACTCTTTTTGTACATTTCTCATTGAGACGTACAAAAATGGAACAAAAACAACAACAAGAACTTAACTTCAAGACAGATGAGTTAGAAGTTAGAAGAAAATCTGTTGGAAAATCCAAAGATGTTCTTTTTGGGAAATATAACAACAACGCTAACTCAGGAGATAAAAGACATATTTAAGAGATAATATTTAAGAAAGAGAAAAAACAGTCAGTGCTGACCCAGAAAATGTTTGGTGTTTTTATCTGATGCATGGCAGTCTTTGGGTCATGTGAAATGATCTTCAGTTATTCATATTATCATCATTAATGATTTAAAATTATTAATTGTCTGTTGATTGACAAATTGATCAATCAACTGATCATTTTACTCCCTGTTCCTTTGTTGATATTTGTCGTACACCTCAACATGAAATGAAGCACTATGCTGATAAGATGCAGGGAGGGTGACTTTGTGGAAGCAGAGCTCACCTTGGAAATGCATTATATTAAATCCAGAAGGTGTGCACAGGAAGACACAGTGACTGTGTTAATTAAATCAGCTAATACTGAAATACTGGTGTCATTTGCAGGCAGGAGCAGCTGAGCCAACTCCGTACGCAGGTCGCCAAGTTGGAGGAGCAGAGGGCCAGAGAGGCTGAGGAGAGGCAGGAGGAGCTGAGGAGGAGTCGGGACAGTGCTGCTCAGCACAGGCTGCAGCTGGACCAGCTTAAGTGGTGAGCCAAGAAAGAGACAAGTCACATTCTGAGTTTACTGTCATAACCTTGACAGCAAAGTGAGTCTTTGATGTGCAGGACAGTGTTTGGTTTTAGGGGCCAGGGCCTGTCGCTGTCATAGCAGATGAGGGTGGAGTTTTTTTATATTTTATCTAACCAGTTGTCTCATTGAGATCGGGATCTGTGGACAGAAATAAACATATACAGTTTATACATAGACAGACACATAAATACACAGGGATTAAAATGGACACACAGATAATTCACAGATGTACATTATACACTTTCACATTTAAAAAAAAAAGGATGTGCCAGTTACAGTCTTTTAAAATGTTCCAGTGAAATAAGAGAATGTAACTTCATATTCATATGTAAGCGCTGTGTTTGAATGTTACCAGAGAGCAGGGGTAACGAGGCAGAGACTTATAAATAAATAACATACAATGCTGCTCCCTTCTAATTGTTAACGAGGACCATCCCACCTTTTCATATAGGATGCAATGGTTGAGGGTTGAGGGTGGGGCCTTGTTTGCACCACAGGTGTGAGGGTCAGGAGCACTCAGGGGGTCTGTCGCTGTAGCTTTTGATGCAGGAAAGACTGTATCATGCAAAAACCTCAATTATAATGAGTCTGTTATTTTTTTTGTATCTCCCTCATCAATTTGCTCAGAGAGTACTACATGCATGAATGTGAGTCACTGGGCCTGAAGCCCAGTGACTCACATTCAGGCAGCAGTGTTAACCATCACTCTGCCCAGCTGCTACATCACTCAACACACCAGTCATCACTCCAGATTGGCGGCACAGGCTTTTTGTCTGTCATCACTTCAATCGAGTGGCTTTATAATACAAGATTTACCATTTTGATTTATAGCCAGAGTCAGTTTTAGTTTGTGAGATATTTAAATTATATTTGATATATTTTTGAGTTCAGTGATCTATGTGAAGAGTGGAGTAGATTTAGGTTTTAAAGACAAGAAAAACTTATGTAAAACTGCAAAGATTCATGGGACATTTAAACCTGCACAAGTTTCTCAGTCAAAGGTGCAAAATAGGATGAGGAAATCCACATGAGTGCAGATAAGAGGTACATTTTCTTTACTCTCTAGAATATTATATATACATATGAATACGTTTATGATACATTTTACTCTACTGTTTCAGTTTTCTAGCTTCCTACCCTCTAAAATTGACTTGTTCACTCTGAACACAAAGTTTAGAGAACATGTCACATATCAGATCTTTGCATCCCTTCACTGGACAGCTGAGGCTTCTTTAAGATTTTATATATTACATTTCAAGTTCAAGAAAAAGCTTCTGCATTGATGGAGTCAGGGTGGTAATTCTAGTCTTAAATTGTCTTTGATGTTGGGGCTCCGGGGCTTTGGAACATTTCAACATTGGTTAAGAAAGCTGCTATACCGACATAATACTCACCTGAGATAAACTATCTGCATGGCTAAATGCCACGGGGGGTAAGTTAGGAAAATCTGCTTTGGTTGAACTGTCCCAGTAGGTAGACATTTGTCAGCAATTACAGGAGTAATGTTAGCTGGGTTGGAGTGATAGCTTTTTTTCTGAGAGGGATTTAGTAATCACCTCAGTGTCAGTGTTAAGTCTCTGCACATGTAGTTTACTCAGTCACTGTTGTGTTGAATTTTCTTTGTGTGTGTGTGTGTGTGTGTGTGTTTGCGTGTGTGTGTGTGTGTGTGTGGTAGCTCTATGGCTGGTGAAATACACAAGCAAACGGAGGAGTATGAGAGGATGAAATGGGATTTGCAGCGCAGAATACAAGAAGTAGAGGGAGAGATGACCCGACAGAGACAGGTGAACATACACAAGCACACACACACACACACACACAACCAACATACCTACACACACACACACACACACACATAAATGTATACACTGGACCCTAAAAACCAAGTCTTAACCTTCAAACTGCTCTTTGAAGATGTGAGGACCAGGATGTCCTCACTCCGTAAGTCTATAAATCCTCACATAGAATTACACACACACCGCGCACACGCACACGTACACACACACACACATAAACGTATAACACTGGACCCTAAAACCAAGTCTTAAGCTTCAAACTGCTCTTTGAAGATGTGAGGACCAGGATTCCTCCACTCCGTAAGGTCTATAAATCCTGCACAATTAGGGGTGAAATTACACACACACCACCACCCACAACACACACACACACACACACACACACACACACACACACACACACACACACACACACACACACACACACACACACACACACTTTTACATCTTCAGAAGACCAGAAACTGTTCCAATCTGATGACTGTGTGCCGCAATGTTGATCTATGATTCATCATTTTGAATAAAACCTTTTATGGCCTCTGCTACTTCCCTCCAAAACATATTGCCATTCATGGATATGAGACATACTGGGCTACTGACACGTACAGTATGCACAGCTTTATCACAAAGCGACTCTACACAGTGACAAGTCTTGTGTTACACCTCTTCACAGCATCCTCTGTACGCTGCAGAGCAATAAATAACTGGCAGAGCAGCCAGACATTCAGAGGAGAGCAGCAGCAGACCTTTAGGATGAACCCAGACAAAAGAGCCCTCACTCCAATTCTGACTGCTGTCTGTATCTGTGGGCTTTATTAACATGCACACAGCACATGCACAAGTATGTGTGTGTGTGTGTGTGTGTGTGTGTGTGTGTGTGTGTGTGTGTGTGTGTGTGTGTGTGTCCACTTATCCGTCAGGTAAGATGAGCAGGTCATTACACTGAGTGACGAACAGGTGAGGATGAATCTTTTAGGCCATTTTTGGCTCAGGGAGGGAATGTGCTTTTCTTCTGACACTGATCAATAACAAGTGAAAAGATTCATCATCGTCCTCCTGCTACTGTGTCCACACGCACACAGAGGTGCACAGCTGCACTGGACACGACACATGGAGATGATTTACTGTCTTTATTTTTATTCCTCCGCGACAGTCAAGGCATTGTGTTTTCAGGTTGTCCGTCCGTCCCATTGTCGTGAACATGATGTCTCAGTAACACCTATTTGGCACAAACATTCATTTGGACTCAAGGATGAACTGATTAGATTTTGGTGGTCAAAGGTCAAGGTCACAGTGACCTCACAAAATGCATTTTTGGCCATAACTCATGAATTCGTCTGCTATTTAACTCACAATTTAACCCATATTTCTATAAGGATAAAATGAAGTGATGACATTTTATATCCAAAAGGTCAAAGGTCAACTTCACGGTTGGCCATTATTCAGTGCTGTAACTCAGGAAGGGGAGGTTGTGACCATATTTCCTGCAACTTGTCTGGCAACTTGGTTAGTTCTTTCTAATGAGCTTTCTAATGTACATATTCATTAAAAAGAACAGTTTCAACTGAAAAGGATTAGAAGATTTTTCCCCAAAACCACATGAAGGGGTAACGTAGTTTTATATTCAGCCTGGGTAGTGCCTGCAGATCTTCCTGCTTAGTGCTGAAATAACTGACAGGAACTTATCAACATTTTTATCACCTCCTCTCTTCTCTGATCTGGACTCTGTTTACAGAGATTACACTCAGTGAATCAGAGTGAAAGTATAAAAACCTACTCCATTTCTCTCCATGTCTCCCTCTCTTCTTCTCTCCTCTTTACTCACCCAAAGGAGAAAAGTCCTTATCCCATCCCTCCCCACTGGACTGCACCAAGAATTACTGGGAGCCCTTCTCTTTGCAATATGCCTTGGGTCATATCCACATGGTTGAATGGATGCCAACTTCAACTAAACCTCTCTATGACCAAACTCTTAGTCATCCCAGCCACTCAGTATCACGATATCAATATACCCCAACCAAGGTTGTAGGAAACCTGGGTGTCATGTTTGTCATCTGACCATGATGTTCTATACGACATCAGAATCAGGTCTTACCTGACTCAGTACACCACCCAGCTCTCGGTTATCTCTCGCCTCGACTACTGCAATGCTCTTCTGGTGGACCTTCCTTCACACACAGTGAAACTCTTACAGATGGTTCTCTCTCTGATGCTCTCAGAGCAGGGGCGTCCCTCTCTATCCTCAAGAATCTCTTGAATACTTCTAGAGCACCTCCTCTCCTAACATCTCTAACACCCTAACTAGCACTTACAGTGCACATACAGTGCACTCCTTCACTTTATCTCCTTCACTTTTTGAATAGATGTAGTACTTAGTGCTTACACCAAGGTCTCCTACTGCACTGAAGCTTTAGTAATGTCCCTCACTTGTAAGTTGCTTTGGATGAAAGCACCTGCCAAATGAGCAAATGTAAATGTAATATAAATGGAAATAAATGGAAACCCATACAACTACACAGCAGATCCTTCAACCAAGATATAACTTTAATTATCACTGTGAGCACAGACAGGACAGATAGTAAAAGTCAGCTCACTAATTCATCTGCAGTGTTTGTGTTGACATCAGTCTGATAAGTGCAGACAGCTGGTTAGTGAAGCATTCTCTCCCTAGTGGAGACGGACTGAATAAAGTAGAAGCCACACACTGTTGGACATCTACAGCCAGAGATAATATCTCATCAACATCAACTGTCCCTCTCTCGTTGCTGTGATCTCTGTATTCACTGAGAGATAGCCAGAGTCAGCTGACATCCTGTGTTATATTAAGTTATAAAGTAACATAGATGAGATGATAGCTGGATATATGAGTAGTCTTGAGTTATGACACACCTGTAAACTGTGACATAAATAATAACTGTCATTGTGTTTCAAGTACGGACCAGGCAGCTACAGTCTATGCAGAGTCACTGCAGTTTACAGTACATTGTACACATCACGCAGCAAGGTACAAATATAAAGGTTGATCTTAGATTTTTTTTTTTATTCAGCCCTATATGGATCTTGTTCTTCTTGAGAAGCGCTGAGGGGTTTTTAACGTTGACAGATCACTCTTAAATTCAATTTTAACTTTTGCAATGATCTGTTGGTTGGGAACCTCAGCATCATTGGCACTTTCCCTAGGAGCCAAATCAAATAGGTATTTGAGGTCATTTGTCCTGTCAGCTGTTGGGTTTTTAAACAAGTTGTTGCAAACCAAATTGCCCCTCTGAGAGAATAAAGACTTTCTAATCTATTCTATCCTAATCTCATATGTTAGAGATGCAGTAGATGAGAATATATTCACATTTGAGCCTTTGACCTCCTGTTTTGTTATACTGACAAATTGAAGATGGTGTCTGTAGTCAGATTAATTGTAATAACTGGTGGTAAATAATATTTAGTGTCATTCTGCATCAGTTAAGTGTTTCTCAAACATAAAATCACATTCCTTATGAATTCTGTTCCTTTCTGACACAAAAAGGATCTTTACTTCTTAATTTCCATCACCCATCACCCACACTCCAGCCACTGTCTGTCACTGCTGCCATTTGAAAATGTTGGACAATCTTTATGTGAGAGGGCAGTCATCTTTTCTGGATTAGAGCACTTTTGGCACCACACTGGCTAATAGGGACTGAAATGTGTTGTGTTAAAATTAACTATAATATCTCTAATCTCTCTCATCTGCCCAACAGGAGATGACAGCAGCTTTTGAGGGTGAGCTCAGACGGCAGGAACATGAGTTCAACTTGAAAATGGATGAGATGTGTGCTGTGGTGCTGTCTCATGAACTCAAGGTGAGGAGAGTTAAAGGACGATATCTCACTGTAAACACATGTAACAACATATAATGACGGCATAGTACTCATGGTATTGTATAGTCTTATTCTAAATCTAAATAATCTAAATAGATTAATGACAGAATGACACTAAATGACAGAGTCATGTTCAGTTTTCTTGTTGAACTCTTAATCTTTCCATAGCATAGTCTCTCACACCTAATTACTATTTGTTGCTGTGTGTGTGTGTGTGTGTGTGTGTGTGTGTGTGTGTGTGTGTGTGTGTGTGTGTGTGTGTGTGTGTGTGCATGCGTGCGTCCTTGGTAAGGTGAAGCTGCTGTCTAAAGAGACTGAAGTTCACTGTCAGGCTCAGCTTCAGGCGACAGAGACTCTCAGAGCACGTGAGGAGTTCTGTCAGCAGATACAGACCCAGCTGCAACTCAAAGACCAGGAGATCAAAGACCTCACTGATGTCAAGGACCACAGGTACTGTATGCACCTGTAATGTGTGTGTGTGTGTGTGTGTGTGTGTGTATCTACATGTGTTTGAGGTGTGCTGACTATCCTCTCTCTCAGGATAAAGGAGCTGGAGGATGAGGTGAACTGGATGGAGACCAAGTTGAAGAAGAAGGATTATGACAGCATTAACAAGTGAGTCATTAATAACACAAAGTCCTCTCAGTCAGGCAGTCAGAGCCAGCTGCTAGTATAGGCAGCTACTGTAGGAGCATGGAGACAGAAAGTGACAACAAATCTCTACATTTGCAATAGAAAGAAAAAAAAAAGGCATTTGAGTTATTGAGACTGAGTTGGTGTCATTTACACCTTATTTTCAGAATGTGTAAAGTTCTTTTTCAGTTAAATATCTGTAGCCAATAGCAGCAGGAATAAAAACGATGGAGCGACTGTGTCCAGACAACCATTATTTGCTCACGCCGAAGTTGTCATTCTCATGAGCAGAAACAGCTTCAAATTTGGCACAAACATTCACTTGGACTCAAGGAGGAAGTGATTAGATTTATGTGGTCAAAGGTTTCTGGCCATAACCCAAGACTTCATATACTAATTATGACAAAATACACTTGATACCTTTTATTAAATTCCTTCAAAGTTTACACGACATATACGAATGGATGTAAACTGAAACAAATAACCACGAGGAGGTGATTCTAGATGATTCTTTATCCACTAATTCCTTCCTTTGGTGAAAATTACATATAACCGCAGCTCACGTCTGAATATTGGACAAGACTAAACTCACCACTTTTCCAGCTCTTTGTATTTTGATGGGACATGGACAGCAGAGTTTATGTGAGACATTCACTGTGGCAACAGCAATAACAACAGGAACGCATCCAGCCAAAGGTGGAAAAGAAAACATCAGGGATGACGGGATGATGTTTGGAACAGGCTCCGAGCCAAAGTCCACCATTCACCTCAGCCCAGCATTGTACCTGCTGGAGTTCCGCCCTGGGAGAGCACCATCGATTGTCTTAGCATCAGATTCCAGCAGGAAATGGGAGGCTGTGCCATCCTCTATGTAACGTGGACACGCCTCATCCACCAGGTGCTGGATCGAGCCGTCCAACCATCAATGTCCTTTACTACTACTACTACTACTACTAATGATAATAATGATTATAATGATAATGATAAGACAGGGAGAGTGCTGGTAAGGCGTCTGCCTCGGGCCTCTGGCAGTCGGACAAATGAAAGTCTCCAACCTTCTTTAATTATTCAAATCTTCCAACACAGCAGGATCTGATGGTAATTGATCCTTTGTGCTTTTTTATGAGTATCCACACCGACACCAAGGATATATAGTGAGGTTATTTATATAACAGTTGACTATTTTTACTCCTAACCCCACTCCCTCTGGGTAGTTCCAATAAACTCTGTGCTGTCAGTAAGATCATTACAGAGAGTTCTCAGTTTATGTAAGTGGCCAAGCTGCTTTTCAGTAGTATTTACAAAAGAGGCATTATTTTGCAGTTGTAAATGTAGTTGATAACTGAATGGAGCCTTTTTAATCAGTTAAATTACAAAAAATAAATAGACAATAAACAGTAATAAGAAAACATATTTTAGATGAAGCCCTAATTCTTTTCTGAAAAAACTGTTCAGATCATGTAGCCACTGACAGAAGTTTCAGTCTCTTTGGAAATATAAATACAACATCATATCAAAAGCATAGTTTAATATTTGAATTGATATTCCAAACATTATTATACTGCTGTATATTAATCTTTGGGGTACTGTATATCACAGTTCTCTGCAGAAAGCCAGCTTGGTGTTACTGTTCAATGATTTCTGGAACCAAGTACAGACACACACGAGGGCAGGGAGGTGTGTGTGCAGTGCAGGTATTTTAATAACCACAAACAATGTCCAAAACTTACAGACAGGAAGAAGCACTGGCAAAAACCTCAGGAAACATGGACAGGAACCAAGAGGGAACATAAACAGGATACTTCCAGGCACATAGAGGAAAAAAAAAACTGAGGAATTGACCAAGGGTGAGGGGAACACAGAGACCAAAGAGTCTAGTAAGGGGTGAGACGCAGGTGAAACTCATCAGAGCGGGACTTACAATCACACAAAGACAGGGTGAAACTGTCAGACAGTTTGGTAGTTGGTTGGTTGAGTGTCATTTTTTGTCACTTTTTACGTCAGAGGAATAAGACGTATTGTAATAAATACACTAAACATCACTTCCACATGTGCTTGCTCCAGCTGCCGCCTCATGACAGCATGTAACCAGTGCATTTTGTTGGTAACTTCAAAAACCTGGTCACTTTGTTTCTTCTTCAGTGATGCCACGTTTGTCAAAATGGCCTGGTGTCTTCTGCCACATCACCAGCTGTGCAGTGTTTCATGGTGTTTCCGTTTAAAGGGTTCATACGGTTCAAAAAAAGAGTGTGTAACAGTCTCTACAAAACAAGTTTATTAATACTCTGCTCTACGTCTCACTACATGCACTAAAGTAGCAGCATTCCTAGTTATTAATACATGTAACCTTTTCACATACACACATGTATACTTGTGAGCACCTCAGAAAGGGAAAATATCTCTGTGACAGCAGTGTAATTCGATAAATCATAAAGGGGGCGGGTTTTGTATCTGTATTTTTTTTTGCTTGAGGGAGGAGGATTTCACTTTTTCCCATCCAGTGTATTTTATTGAATCCTTCTCTTATGATATTTATTGTGGAAAAAATGTAGAAATCAAATCATTAAATCAAAAAATTGGTTTCATGTTTCATTGGTTTCATCACAAAGGGGCGCAACAGCATGTTTTTGTTTTTTTTTTTAAATAAATCATTAAAACAGCTTTCAAAATAGACCATATTTGCTATACACATCCAGTGTATGTTACAGACTCAGCATGTCAAATATGATAGCAGAGGTGGAGCTCTGACAGTTTTCCAAAAATGTATCTATAAGGAATTCCTCCTAGGTTACAAATATGTGCTTCAAATGACACCAAAATTATTGCAGGATGTATCAATTTATAATTTGTTGTCAGTTATTACAATTCATTAAAAATGAGAAATAGATAAAGCCTTCATTTAATTTGTGGTCACCTGCTGCCTTCTGCTGGATAATTTGCATTTTTTCTGCATAAAAGCAGAATCAACCGTGCATAAAACTGCAAGATATCTAAATGCCTCTTAATATCTAACTGTATTACTGACTTTTGTCAAGATACAAGAATGCCGTCCAGGCTCTGAAGGAGTGTGACACACAACAGGAGGCTCAGCGTCAGGCCCACACAGAGCAGCTGCAGAAGGCTGAGAAACACATTGTCAAACTGCAGGAGAACGTGGAAGCTCTGACTGCACAGATACGCCGCATACAGGACGACCAGCAGGAGGCTGTGGAACAGAAAGATGAGACAATCCAGAGGTCAGACGGACACTGGTAGAAAAAAAGGACAAAAAAAGCAAATGTCGTCATATTAACATTAACTGGAGAACCTGTGTGTATGTGTGTGTGTTTTTTCAAAGGCTTCGCACAGAGGTAGAAACAACCCGGACTTGCTGGAACCAGTACATGAGTGATGTGTCCAGTGAGATGGTCGTCAAAGACACAGAGATGATCGCCCTGCAGGAGAGAGAAACCAAACTCAGGACTGAGCTGGAGAGGAGCAGGGAGGAGACGGAGAGGTGAGAGAAAGGGATATGATAAAAACATTAGTTCTGATTATGTAGCTTTGAAGATATGAGTTATACCACCTGATCTGTTGTTCTTCCTCTTTTATAAAATGTGTGTGTGTGTGTGTGTGTGTGTGTATTGTCAGGTACAAGCAGCAGCTGAGTGCTGGTTTAAAGAGAGAGCAGGCTTTAGAACAGATGCGTGTCCAGGTGGAGCTGGAGTGGCAGAGACGCTGTGAGGACATGAAGGCCGAACACTACCTTGCCAATGAGCAGCTAATACAAGACCTGACCCAAGCTAGAGATCAGGTCAGCCCCTCACTCACATTACACAACCCCACTCTACACAGTGTATGTAGCTCCACTGGTGCGCACCTGAACATTTTAATGTAATAATTTGACATGGAAGCAGGCATATTGCCTCATGGGACACAGCATGTGGTCAGGAAGTGTAGGCGAGTCTTAGACAGAGGTTGGGACACTGTACTGGTGCTGATGAGAGAGCGATGATACACAGTGAAGTGCACCGTCATAGTGTCAGTTGCTGTATCTGGCCTTGTGGGTGTTGCTCCTGCTGTCTTAAGAATCTGTGGTGCTCAGTCATTCACAATGACTGATACCAAATACACACACAGTGACTACGTATAGGTGCATAAACAAAACAAAAGCAACCTACAGCCATAATATACAAAAACACAGTGGCACATGTCTAGATCATCAAGTTCATCAATCATGACCTTTTTCTTGTTTTATCACCATATGGAAGTTTCTTGTTATAACAACAGGTTTTGAGAGTTCTGTGTTGTTATGACAAGAAAAGTTTCTTGTAATAACTTGATAATTTGTTTTCTAGTAATATGTCATCATAAGTATCTTATAAGGTGAAGAGGATCTTCACTATCAGATTGTGGCCAAAAAAATCTGATCAGGACAAATCAGGACATCCCTACAAACTCTTTTTCATTCCAAAAGTCAGTTTGCAGTGATGCATTATGTAATTATTTATATACATTTTTAGCTGCACTGATCAGGCTGTCATTAGATGTCTGTAATTGTGTAGTGTAAAGGTCAACTGAGGATTATTTTCTTTAGACAGAATCATTCTCAGTAAATTCAGCAGAATGTGTCAGTCAAGTGTTCATATCACTTCCCCTTAGTTACACAGTTCCCCTCAGATGCAAACAGGAAACAGTCATGTCGTGCTGCTGACACATAGTGTATCTTCCTCCTGACACCTGGGTGTGCCACAAGCCAGACCACACTGCTCTGACAGTGAAGTGCTCTTTATACTACTAGTGTTTCTGGAGTTTGTACCTCTTCAGCACACTTGTTTTACAACATTTGTGACTCCAGATGCAAACAGTGATTAACAGGGTCATTAAATCCGTCTGATGGTAAGCAAACAGCAGCCCTGCCACTCGTTTATAGTGCATGCTGCTGCAGTGAGTGCATTGATCTTTGCCTGTTTGCTGAGACAGAAATAGCAGCATCTTTGTCCTGCTTGGAAGGCCCAGGCTGATAATGTAATCAATAATGATACTAACACAGGTTTAATGATGGTCTCTGTCAGGCAACAGCAGAGCTGAAGGAGAAAGAAGAAGAGCTGCAGGACCTGACTGTGTTACTACGATCTGTTAAAACAGAGAGAGACCAGGCGATGCAGGTGAGGATGCATCCACCTTCCACTGTGCATTAATAAGCGCTACCAGATGAGCCATAGGGGTTTTGGGCTCTGTGTATCTTTTGTCTTTGTTTATAGATTTAAATAATGAAACTACTAATGAAACTTTTTTTGTGTAACATGTGTTCCACCATACACTGTGACTGCAGGCGGTGTCTTTTAATGGGTGTTACTTCATACAAGTGGTCGTTGCCATGAATGTAATTTGGTCTGGTTGAACGAAAGTACCTGAGAATATTTAAATGCTGCATGTTTTTGGTCAATTTCCAGGCGCAGAGTTGTTAAATCTTGCTCGTAAACACTGTCTCACGTCTCACGCTGCCCAAACGAATCTCACGGCAAATAAGAAGCCTGAAAATATAGAGTTACATAGGGAGAACAGGCTTTTTGAACATCAGGCTGTTTTGTTTTTTCACTTTGAGCCTTAGTTCCATAATCATCTCCTGATGGCCACACTGCCGTTCAGAATATTGTTGTGTGTGAAAACACAAAACATCAGAGAGAGACAGAGAAGAGGAGAGAGAGAAAGCAAGAGAGAGAGCGATAGATGTGGCTATGTTGTGGTGATCAGGCTACGCGGCTCACTGCAGTTCTGTCTCGTGTCCCTCCACCTACGCTCAGTTCCAAACCCGTGTTTGTATGTGTTTTTTAAATGAGTTTTTGGGAATATTTATGCCTTTGTTTGACAATGACATTGAGGACAGACAGGAAACGTGGGGAAAGTGAGGAGGGGTATGACGTCCAACAAGTGGTCCAGCTGGCTTGGAGTGTGATGACTCACTGCTCTGAGAATTAATACCCATGTGGTATGCGCCATAAGCACTTAGCTATCAGGTCACCCCATGTGTTTGTATATTAAATGTGTTTATATCTTAATCATGGTTTAAATATTGAGACAAGCAGTGGACTGTAGCTGACTCACTAAACATGAATGACAAAGTTATGCAGTGATATAAAAAACATAAAGGTGAGGCTCTGAGAAAAAAAGTTAACCACTAACATGTAGTTATAGAGAGGAAAGTAACCATTTCAAAGCAACACACTTCTCATATATGTCGAGTTTTGCCTCATTCTCTTTGCTTCTACATTTCTTTTCTGAATCACTACCCAGTATTCCCAGTACAGTGAAACTTCCATTTTTTTCCATTTAATGACCTTTCCTCTTAAAATATCCTCATGCCAAGATGTCACCTTGGTGTTACTATCTACTGTGCCATCTCAGTTTATTGCAGAGGATAGACCAGTTCTGTGTTTCCAGCAATGATCCCTGTTAGTAGCCAAGCTTCCGCCGCAGTTTTGCTCAACATAGAAGTGAAATAGTTTTAGAAAAGTTGACAAAACACAATTGTGAATGGTTTGTGTTTCCACTGAGTGATGTTGTTTGAATAAAGCTGTTTTCTCGTGGGATATCATTCCAATTAAACATGATGAGCGATTTCCAGCATGTCGCTGCAGGCGCCATGACTTGAATGCGATAAAAGTGATTCCCTTTCAATTTTGTGAAATATTGCTTTGTCAAATTGTCTGAAAAACCACCTCATGCAAGTGTCTAAATTTTTTTTGCGACATTCACGTTTCCATGACTGGTTTTTAAATTCGCAATTTCAAATTGCATATTAAGCAGGTTAATGGAAACATACCTGAAATACCAAGTGCTGTTCCCTGAACGCATCTCCCATACAGGGCATACTACTGACTGAGTGGAAATCTACACCTGTTAATGTCCCATTCCCCTGCTCTGTAGCTTTACTTATTATGATGCAGGCACTAAGAAGTTCCTTCAGCCACTGCAGATTGTCTTTCCTTGAGGAGCAGTGCCAGTTTTGGCACTATTTTCTCCTTGCTTCCATGATCTCAGTATTGTGGAGCACATGTTACACCTCACTGCGTAATGGTTACTTATGTGCAAATGATCTTTCTCGTAGTGTTTTATCAGACAATATGGATGACCCTTGAGGCAATGCTTGGCAGGTTTTATTCTCATCCTCAGGGTTAACTAACCTCTTACAGACCCCCTACATACACCCATATGTCACATGGGGGTATTGTATGTTCAATCCAGCTCATGCCACATAGTTCTCCAAGAGAGCATTTAGAGATGTCCCGTGTTTTGGCCTTTGGCCTTTTCCTCGAGCATCCTGAGAGGTATGGTGGCCTTTCGGTCTGGCTCGGTGGCTCCCCGACATACCAGCCTGTGTGAGCTCCACTGGCACCAGGAGGAAAAACACATGGAGGTTCTGTACATGTAAACCTTCTCAAGTGACTCACAGAGCACTCCAGCTAAATACTTGGAATGAAGCTCCACATAGCAAGGCGTGAAGTATTTGTTGACCTATTATCTAAAGACATTAGCCTGCACATTTCAGCTTTCTCTGAGAGTGTTTGAACATTATGGCTGCCATGTTTAATCTATGATGTTACAGCTAATCCACCACTTATTTCAGTAAGAACAGAACTAAAGTGACTTGTTTACAAACGTCATATACAGATGAGCTCACAGCTGGTCTTTCTGCAGACTGTGCAGATGACAGAAAAAGCCAAAGAAATGTAATCTACTCTTCATCCTGAGCAGATCTTGACTTCATCTCTCACTTCATGTCATATAGTCAGTATGAAAACTGTCTGTAAGAGCAAGCAGAACTTTCAGCACAGTGACACAACAAGCTGTAGACTCACACTCATATCAGAATGTAACATCACATGGAAATGTCTCCAGTGCTAAAGTTCCCACAGGACTAAAATCATCTATGGTACAGTCCTAGCTGACTAGACAGCATCAGTTACCCCCGGTGGGTACTCTGACTCTGCTGACTCAGCTGTTGCACCATGGTGCAACCAGTTGTCTGCGTGCAACTGTTTCTGTAACATAAAAAATTAGTAGGCAGGAAACAGATCAGATCACCAAAAATATCATTGGAAAACATTTGGTTGTTCATTTTGGCACTTAACTACTTTACAACATCTTCCTGTGCAGCAATTTGGAACGACTATAAACTCATTTGAAAGAAACGTAATAAATGAGCTAACTGGCTCAGGTAAAGTGATTTTTATAATGCTCTCATAATGCCCCAGATGTTACCACCTGTATTGGTGCGTTCCTTTAGTAAACACACAGATAGATACAGTCTGGCTGTTTAGTGCCTGAAAAAGGGGCTGCAAATATGTGGTAAATGTCCTCCAATACATGCAGTACTCACAGTAAAGCAGAAGAGAAATGATACAGAAAGATGAAGATACATACAGTACACTACTCTGTTCACATGAGTGTGTGTTTATCTACACACAGGGTCTCACACCAAAGGTAGACTCTCTGGCATCAGAAGAGATCCGTCGTCTGCAGGAGCAGAACAACATCCTGCGGGCTGTGGTCACCCAGATGAGGAAAGACATGGAGGGTCTCAGCCATCCCCCACCCCCTCCCCAGGCCCAGCCACAGACCTCCGCTCCTCAGCTAGTTCAGCATCCAGGAGCCGCTGCAGCCACCTCCATCACCCCTACAGCTGACACTCAGATGACCACTGGACCACCTCCCCAATCCACTGACATCTCCTCCAAAGTCAGCCCAGCAGGTGTGGACCAGTATTTCTCTACTACACAAACATGGTTGATGCAGTCATTACTGTTTTTACTGTGGCAAGCTACACTTATCTTTTTATTGTTTAGCACCAGCAGCTACTTTCACAAAAACAGACTTTGTGTTTTTTTTCAAACTAATAACCAGACTTCAGATAGACATGTAAATCCATCAGTTGCACAAAGGTGTCCAGTTTTCAATCACCTTAAAGGTTTTATATGTAACCTTCAGAAAACCCTTGTTAATAATGACACTGGTGGCTGTTAAGTGAACTTTACAGTTTACATGAATGAATGTGATATTTACCCATAATTATGATGATATGGACCTTTTCAGATATTTCTTCGGAGAGGTGTGTTAGAATTTGGTGTGTGTGTTTTCCATGCCAATTATTAAGGATTTGCCAAAACTGAATCATGACTGGACATGAATAGAAGAGATGTTCAACAGTTTCAGGTTCTTCAAGACAAAGATGTGTCAACCTAAAATACAAATCTCTTAAACGTTTCTTTGTTAAAAACTATTATTTAGGCCAAGAATAAAGACTAACACAGATTCTGTGTGTACTATAGAGCAAACAACAAGACAGCAAACTGTGGCTACAGTTGCTGCTGCAAAGCTAATAAGCAAAGAAGACGAGACGGTTTCCCATAGGCAGCAAAACTCACAACAGCTAACATCACAACAACAGCAAAACTTGGCAAACACACAAATATGACACTGGTACCTGCTTGCTAACTAGCCAGCTGGGATCAACTGTCACAAACATTAGCGGACGGGACAAAACCAAACAGCAATCTCTGAGGCTGAAAAACTGTTTTGGCCTCTACATCTAATTTCCTCCTTCATGACAGCTGTACGGGGGGAGAATGTTTATATAACTTGCTGGTTTACATTTTTATTAAGGCTTAAAGTTATGTATAATTGAGGGCTCCTTGCCCATTTTTGGATTAGCCGGCAGTTGGGGGCGGTATAAGGTACTGGCAAGAGGGCGACGGCAGAGCAGCTCACCCTGAGCTTCAAAACCACTCTTTAGAAACCTGTGAGTGACATCACAGGAACTACAACCATCTTTGTTTACAGTCTATAGACTAAAAACACTACAGACCTATTGGCTCTATGAAACATATCAAAACTAATGTCACTGACCTGTCTTGCAGAAACACAGCAACCTCCCCATCTGTCTTCCTGCCTCTCAGCTTTCAGAGGTCTCTCACGGATGTTAACACAGCTCTTTTCAAAGTGTCTTCTTCTGACCTTCTGCTCATTGGCTGTTTCTCAGCCGTTACGCCTTCTTGATAATGCAATTATGTTGTGGAGCATATGCCGCTGTCACGCCTCCACCGGTAGATGTTGCGTCCATGCACTTGCCTTAACTCCACTGCTGGTCTCTCTGCCAGTCTATCTGCTGGTGTATCATCTGCAATCTCATCCCATTCCACATGGTCTGGTGGTGACAGAGGGGTAGATTGCTCCTTCTCTTCCCCTGGAAATCCTTAAATTGGCACTATCCATTAGCATGTGTCAGATTTACCGTCTCTCGCTCGCACTGCCCCCATTACCCCATCTCCCCTCTTCTCGTCTCCTTACCCTTGTTCTGTGCGTGAGCACGAACACCCCCTGCTGCTGATTGGCTGGAATAATGCTGTGTGACTCAGTCTGAGCCACTTTGTTTGTTTCTCATTTACAGAGCCAGGGCTGTGGAGGTACGCTGGATTTTGTTTCAGCACATTGACACACAGAACAAAAAGCTAGTGGACCATGAGGAGATATTCACTGAATCAAAGTGTATTGGATTAGAATCACTTACTCTATCTTTAAGTAGCTTCACCACAACCAATGCTGATGTATCTTTCATTATGATGCATTATGTTATATTGAGCAAGTTTCAGGTGTCTGTGAGTTGAAAATTGAATTGATTTGTGTGTTGAAAATTGATCTGTGAGTTGAAAATTGAGCTGATTCATTGAAAAATGGCTGCTGGAAAGAAGAAAGGATTTATTGGACTGTGGAATAAAACCAGTGGAATGGTTCTTTAAACTGTCACCTGGTATCATGCCCATACTCAGCTGGTAAAACATGGCTGCTGTTCTCTAACACATATTGGTCCAAAAGACAGACATAGTTTAACATATAATTCACCTAATGAGTGAAATCCTTATATCAGTTGGAATGATGTATATGTTTTTATTTGTCTTCATTTGTCATTTTTCCTCAGGTGGTCAGTTTGCAGAGAAACGTCCTGAAAGCTCTGTTGTGAGGAAGCAGGAGGACAGAGTGACACACACAGAATCTGCTCTCGCCAACATCATGGAACAGGTACTGAAGGAATCAGGAAACTGGTTGAAGTTGATCAGTTCCATCCAGGTAAGTGTCTGGACCAGATGTGTCCATGGAAACAAGTTTGTTTAGAGCTGACTGCGGGACAGTCAAAAGAGGGCAGGATAATTTCCTTTATTGTATCCCAGCCCTCCATAACCTTGCTCCAGTTAGAGATTGTCTATTAAAAGGTCAACTCACCAGTCGGTTGTTGGGAAGGTATTGTGTTAGCTGCTGCAGCAAACCAGCTTCCTCAAGTCTCATTTTGTCCTCCTCCCAGAGTGCACTGGTGCAACAGCTCCAACAGGAGAACCTGTATTTGAAGCAGAGACAGGCCTCAGGTCAGTGTCAGAACGTCCAGGGTGCGAGAAGCCACCCTCCTGTCGTGCACACCAGGCTGAAGCAGGCAGCGTCCTGTATCGCCCATCTGAGCAGAGACAAACAGCAGCTGATAGAGATGTGCAACCGCCTTCGTGCTCAGATCAGCACAGCTGGACTACAGGGTACAATAACAGACACACACACATACACACAGTGATGTTAACACCGTGTGTAATTAAAGGGACAACATCAGTAGGTATAGTAACTGACTAGATAATAAGTTACTAATCCAATTCAATTCTGTGCTCCATTATTATTGTGTTCAATTATTCCAGCCAGACTGAACCGCAGCAGTCCATCATGACTGACACACTGAGCCTTTAAACCAGCAAAAGATCAGATAACACATCGCAGTTTATCACACACTAAAGAATTGAACTGGTTAAAATCCTGAGGCCATCCCTGAAACCTTTTTGAACAATTCTCCAGCTGAAATATACAATTTAAAAAAACATGGTTTAATGTTGTAGTTCAGTTACTGGGGCACCAAGTTGTCAGTTTATTAAGAACACCTAGCTAAATTCAATGCTAATCAATTCAACCACTGCAGTAAAACCTCCATCTGTCAAGTTTAAAATGTTTAGTTTCTGTTGACACTGTAGCAGAGATACACTGATTCAAACCTATTGTCATTTTTGAGGCTGTAGTTTCAGGTGCTGGTGATGTTTATTGGATGTTAATTTCTAATATTTTGCCATCACCATTTATTTATATTTTCCTATAGGGTGCTTTCCTTTCAGCAGACATGGCTCCTCGCTTCACTCATGTCTCCTCCTTACATCTTACCTCCTCAGCAAGTTAGTCATGACACACAGTCAAGTCAAATTTTATTTAAAGTTATAATATGTAACTTTTTTCCACATTATCCCAAATGTCCCAGCAGTTTTCAAATCTAGAGAAATCAGTGATTTTAACAGTCCGTGTCATTTGCTTGCCTGGCAATGACGTCCGTGTTGTTGTTGCCTGCCAGAATGAATTTGACTTTATATCCAGTTTTAAGCCACATTTTTTAGATACATCTTTTTAGATCTTGATCGTTTTTAACTATGTATTTTAACCGGATGTAGAATTTTAGTCACCAGTCGTTAGTCATTGTTTCTCTGACAAATTATCAGAGAAACAAGCTGAGGAAACGTTATAGCATTCTCAGCTCCCAGCCCTTCTTAATTCAGCTCCTGTTAAAAACCTTCTGAAGAAGAAATCCAAACCAGGAGAAGATGACAGCAATGACAGCAATGCTGGTGAAGACAACAACTCCCATGATCACACACTTCATCATCTATTGCCGTCTATTGTCATGTTTTGACTGAGAAACCCCTAGAGGGTGAAAATTACATACCCTGTGTGTAATATCAATATCATTGATGATGGCAGACGTCGATCAGTTTCTGGGTCACCGACCGATGTGTGGAGGACAGTAGGAAGCATAATAAGCAGAATGGAAAGCACCCAAAGACCCCTAAAGCACTGTGTGTCTAACAGAACCAGTGGAGCCAGAGAAGGACGCCTCCACAGAGAAACAAGGAGACCAACATGACCGGCTGTCTGCTCTGGAGCAGCTGCAGTACCAGCTCACCACACAGGTACCTGCTCCAACTCAAGTTCCTTTACAGGTTCTTCTTCATCACACTTATCTTTTCATATTGTACCACTTCAGATTTACCAAGTGAGGTCGTCACTAGGAAAGAAGCTTCACTTTAAGTACAACAGCACGGGAGCAGTTGTCATTACACACAACCGTTATGTATGCCATTTATAGTGCTAGTGCCATTAATCAATCACACGTATCTGTTTACATCAGCACTGTTATATCTCAGTCATCGTTAATAAACATCAGACAGTTGGTCAAAGATTCATTTATAAAGCTCATATTGAAACAGACTTTACAAAGGAGGCTACTTCATGTGTTTGTACACCTGGTCTGAAGTAAGTGTGAGGTGCACACATTCTTTTCTAAATACCCGGTTATGTGAGGAAAATGGTGTGTATCAGCTGTTTCCAGTCTAATCACTGGCTGTATGTTTAACACAGACATGAGATTCATATCAATCTTCTCATCTCACCCTTGGTAAGAAAGTGAATAAGTGTATTTTCCTAAATGTTTTAACTATTTGTTTAAGCTGGAACAGTCCTGATATTAGAATCAGTTAGAGTGAGTTATAGTCTCAGTATGTCCAGCAGGGGGGGGTAACCATCAACCATTAATGTGCTGTGCCCTTCAAGGAAAGCAGGTGCAACACTGGCAGGTGAAAAGAGGCAGCAGGTGACACTGTGTGTCATAGAGCAGAAGGACAATCAGAAAAGAGCCACTAATAACTCTGTCTGAAAGAACCTGGTGCTGAGTATGTGTTTTACCAGCAGAGAGCACAGTGGCTCCACTAATGGACTTGTGTCCACAGGAGCTGCAGTACGCTCTGAGGCAGAGGCTCTGCACTGTTTCTGAACAGCTCCTCCCTGAAGCCGACAACCAAGGTCCTGCTACAAGAGGGGCTGCCAACCCCTGGTCCCAGGGTCACAAAACCACAGACAGGCCTGAGGTAACAGCAGAGTCTTCATTACTGCATTCATTAATAAGAAATGACTTGGCTGTACAGTTTACTCCTCATATTGAATGGTTATCTGTTGGTGAAAATCAAGTACTATTAAAATGTACTTGAAAGTAAACAAACTATAAAAAAATTAGTGCAACAAACTTCATGTTTAGTTTTCTCTACAACTTTAACACACCCTTTGAGTAAAACATCTTTAAATGAACTCTGTCCTGCTCTCTTCTTCTTCAGAGCGCCAGGAACAAAGAGAACACTCCTCCGCTCAGCCGGTCACAGAGCTCAGTGGATGCGGGTCTGCAGCCCCGCTCAGGTCTGTCCAGGTCTCTGTTGTCATCAGAGGAATCACTGCGATCGCTGAAGGAGCTGTGGGAGAAACTAGACAATGCACTCAGTCCATCTGTTTTCTCAGAAGGTAGCCACACCAGAATAACTTTTGTTAAAAATTAAATAGGTTTATTTGGGGCTTTCATGTTCCTAAAAATCATTATGAGTCATAATGTTTTTTTGGTATCTTACTTCAGAAGAACAGCAGGTTTACACCAGACATGAGCAGAGCAGCGTATGTGCTTTACTCCAGGGTTTGTCATCTAAAGGTTGAAAATGATTCTCCACCTGTGTGTTGGGGTCAAACATTTGCTGTCACTGAAGCCACCAAGTAATGTTTCTCGAGTCTGTTCTATGTAACAACTGCATATCATCATATCATATCATATCATATCATATCATATCATATCATATCATATCATATCATATCATATCAACATTAAATAATAACTTGAAATAAAATATATTGCAATGCTAAAGTGAGATCAGATGCTTACCTATTTTGTAAGTGGTCCAGGATGGATTTGTGATAACAGTATGTGCTGAAGCATGAACACTCAGAATGTCACCTCCCTCCTGTAATTTATTTACAACCTTCTAACTGTCTCCCAACTGTCTAACTCATCACCATCGTGTTGTTTTATGTGTAAATAATGTTACATCCTGTGGTGTGAGGGTCTTGCTCAACAGCACCTTAGTTAGTGGTGATAATGATAACTAATCAAACCAGTGAATGTCACAGGCATCAACACACATGAACGACTTAAAACGCTCCTTAACACTTGATTTCACTTTTTTTTTTTTTATTACAATATGTCTTGCGTTAGTAAATTTTATGAACAAAACTGACACCAAAATAACACAAACAACAAACAAAAAGAATGATATGCAATCAAAATCATAGTGCAATTATTTTGGCAGATACTGTGATTGCAAAATGAGTCACAATTTCCATTAGAGTTGTCTCTTTGTATTTCATTTTCATAGGAAAAAATATAAAAATGATGAAGATGTGATTTTTGTTGGGTTTTGTACCAAACAAACACGTTCCTACTAATAGGGTTTGTAGGCTGCAGCATCTAATATTTCTAATGGATCTACTACTAAAAGATATGGTTTTAATTACATCATAGGCTGGTTACTACATTACTTGCTGTTCTGTCATATAATGGAGGAAACGAGAATATAATGTAGGAGGGCCTTAAGTAGAAAATGATGTTTATGGTCAAAAGGGTAATCCTATACACACTGTACAGAGGCCTAATAAATATGATTTATATGTCACAGACCGGCAGAGATTGATGTTCTCGAAAATGTTAATAACACATCAGACCCTCTGCTGAGGGTCTGATGTGTTATTAACATTTTCGTGCTCATATAAAGGAGAAGTTGAGCTGTGTAGAAGAAGACCATGCACAGATCTTGCAGAAATGACCAGTACAGGTAGTTGGGTTACAGTTGGGCTGTCTGCTTCGACCATTTGGGTTGACAGGAGAGAAATGGGGGAGAGAGGAGAAAGAGGGGGGAGAGAAAAGTGAGGGACAAGGAACAGCTGTACATACTCTCAGAACATGAGTCTGGTGGGGGGATATGTGGAGTCAGGGCTTCTTATGTCTCAGTTTTTCTATAGAGGATCATAAAGACCCTGTGGACCCGTCCTGAAATACATCAAGTCCTCATATAACTGTGGACTGTAAACAGGGATTTAATAAGTGTGTCAGCAGTCAGTAATACCATCACACGAGTGGGCATAGTCCTCTGTGTTACCGACAGTACGGCTGCAACCCCTGCACCCAGTGTGAACACCAGTGCAGTGGCTGGATCAGTGAAGGACAGATGGCATGGCTGTTGCCCAATGTGTGGTCTCTGTCAGCTCTCCAGAGACCAGTTTCTCAACCGGAGCGGCCGCCAGATCAGGCTGAGACGCAGTGATCAGCATCATACCATCCACTAATTGTGAAACAAAACCAAAGTGGCACAAGGTTACAGTACATATCTGATAACTGCACAGATGGGGTCAAAAAGTTTATCAAAGATATAAACAGTTGAGTGAGTAAAGATTAGATAAAGTTCCTCTTTTTTTCATTGTGAGCAAGGAGGCACTGTGAAGTCGCAATGTGAGGGAGGAGCAAGAGAGGAGGTGTTGAGAAATGTTAAATCCGATTCTTCATCTTTATTTGCATCAAAGGCAATGCTGAGTTCATGTGCTAGATTGTTTTATTCAAGTCCATGCAGCAGTTTATGTGATGATTAGAAAGCACCGAAACACAGTTCTGGATCCAGGCCTCCAGCTTTCTTTGAAACAACAAGGAAATTTAGTTAGCCTGGATGCTTCCTGCCACAGCTTCATCTTTATTTTAATTTACATGACTCTGCTATTAAAACAAATCTAATTACAATAAATCTAATATTCCACATCCACATTCTTCTTTTAAGACACATTTCCTTAAAGTTCCCCTCAAAAGTTTGGTATCTCTCTTTCTCTCTCTCTCTCTATGCTTGTGTCTGAGCTGCTCTCGTCATCCCACCACTAAGTTCTTGGGACAAACGGTAAACCTCAGGCTCTGCCTGTTGTCTAGAGATGTAGAGGAGGAGTTTATATATTTTCCTGAAAGCCTGTGTCATGGAGAACTGTGCTCTCTCTGTCCACTGTGATGAATGGCCTCCTTCCTTGACTATTATTACTTTACTTTTATTGTGAACAAGCAAAAGTGAGATACAATAAATTCCTGCAGTGCCTGAGCTCAGTGAGGTAGATATTCCACATGTTGACGTGTCCTCGACAAAGACACGAAACCCCAGCTTGCAACAGCAACAAAATGTAAGTTGCTTTGGACAAAAGTGTAACAATAGAAACCGTTGTTCTGCTGACTCTTGGTTAAATTACTTACTATGGTGACTTCCAGCGAAACTCTGGATGAATTAAGTCTAGTTCTATATGTGATTCTGTTGTGGCAGTGGCACACCAAAACCAGTAACGGTAATGTTTATCTGTTTGAAAGATCTAAATAGTTTAAATGCCACTGATGGTCTCATACCTCAGACCACTGTCCCACTTGGACACTTGGAGCCACAAATTTGAACCTAAATTTGGTTAAAGACACCAGCAAATGAAAAAGTGCCATTTAAATAGCACCTGTCTTGTCTCTCTCTTGTCTCTCTCTTGTGCACTCAAAGGTCCAGCTGAGTCTGATGGTGCTGGAGTCCAGATAATGGTGCACGGTATCAGTGCTCCCATTCATAGCCAGTCCCAAACTGAAGTCCAGCAGAGGATGAACCCCTCTAAAACACCATCACACACTACCAAGACCAGCAGACCTGGAGCCCCTGGAAAGATGAGTAAGATCCGAAACTACAATGTAAAAGACTGACACACACATGTAGGACAGTCTGTCAGTGTACTGGTCGTGTCCCACTCAGCCTGTGACAACTGTTCAAACCTTCTGTGGCTCTGGAGGAGCTTTGTTAAGTCTGATGACATCAGGGTTATCTCAGCCACATAACAGAAAGTCTGCATTACAAGCTAGAGGCGTGGAGTTAGAAAAAGGGGGTTCTAATGAAAACACTGTTTTATTGAATGTTTTTTATTGAAGATGGATCCATGCTATGAACTAGAGTTGCTCTGGTACCAGTACTAGTATCAGAAATGCCTCAGATACTGCCTAAAATACTGGAATGGGTATTGGCCAGTACATGAGTCTATGCACCGATCTGATTCTACGTAATTTATTAATAAACTTTACAGTTTCACACCCAGATAAAATGGCAGTTTTCCAGGAAATCAATTCTTCTTCACTGCTGTTTAGCCAAAGGCAACTACCGTTTTAGAGTGGTCAATAGTGTAACGTTCCACCAATAAAAGGGCAATGTGTAAAGTATGCAAGGCTTTAATTTGAAGGGGCAGTACTAGTGTTAGGACAACTAGTGTAGGATGTGTTATTTAATCCTAAATTCATTTTTTAATGACTGACAGTTGAATTAGATAATAAAAGAAAGATTCTATGGCATTCATGTATCCAATCATGTTTTACAAAGCGTTTAACCTGAGCCATACAACAATGACAGCAATCATATCACATCCACACAGGGTCAGTAGCATACAGCTGTTAAAAATATTTTTAACACAATTGTTTTGGATCAGTACTCGATATTGGCCGATGCATAAGTTCAAGTGTCGGAATTGGGTTGGAAAAAATGGTATTGGAACATCTCTACAAGGAACTGAAAGTCAGGATGTCTTGATTTGTAACATTATTTCATAAGTTTTCATGTAATTACAGCTTCCTCTAAATGATCGTGAAGTGCCTAAAGAGAAATGCACTCCAAATTAAGAAATGCTACAAACAGAAAAACACTAAATTCTTAATTATATTTTCAGAGTATCAGAGCTCATGTGTCTGAGCAGTTAAAGACCACAATAAATAGGCTTTATTGTCTATAATTCTATTTTTAAATGTATTTTTCAAGGCCATTTTGTATGTTTCATTGCCCTGTAATAACAGCTCCAACATTTATTATTCAAATTGTCTTGTTTCATTGATTGAACTCAGTGGCTACACATGCAAATCTGACTGTGACTCATCAGAGAAAAGATGCTAATGTTGCCCACAAAGTCCAGTAAAGTTGCTAATGCAGCCTTGACTAAAGATATGGTGCCTGGGCAGCTCATGGTTAAAGCACAGACCATGGAGTGCAGCTTTGTTGGATGTCATCTTCAATCTCTCTCCTCACTCATTTCCTGTCATCTCATATGAAAGCCTACAGACGATGAAAGCTCTGAGAGAGCACAAACCAGGAACGAGCTAGGAACTATAACAGAATAAGAAAGTCAAACCAAATTTCTCTGAGATCAGTGGTTAAAGAAGACATTCACTCAGTCAGCTTGGCATTCAAAGAACTAACTTTTGCGGTGATAAATCGACCAACAGAGTTTTAGAAACATTCTGTTAAAGGGTTTTTACCCTCAACAGTAAGAAGAAAATATGTTTTTAAGGAATTTAGAATTAAAAAGTTTAAGAAAATATGGAAAAGATATGTTTAATTTCCACTTCCTTCTAAAATAAATGAGGTTAATTTATTTTAAATTTTTAAATGAGATTTATCCAACAAACTAATTCTTAAGACTGAGATTAGATTTTGATGTGAATACCTGTGTTTTTTGTGAAAGGGAAATTGAATGTTTGGAACATTTTTCCACTAGGAAACAATGTCCTGTTTTACTGGAGTGATGTGGAGCTGTCACCCTTCACTATGAAGACAGTCACTTTTGGTGTTTTTGTTGAAAACAGGAATTTGGACTTTGGAATCATCTTGTTACTGGGAACTTACTTTTTTATTCATGAATATAGTTTTTAAAGACTAAAGTCAATTAAGAAGAATGTGTTAAAACTTCTGAAGAACTGTAACTTGTTAAAGAAGAAAGGTCTTACATTGTTTTCATTACTAGATGTGTTCAAGTTCATTCGAGGTAAGACACACCTACTACCTGAGCCTCGGGTTGGAGAGGCTGGACCCGGAGCCTACAGGTGGATGTGGATGGAGATGGAGATGGGGCCCTTAAAATGTTGACAGCAGTAGTAGCAGCAAGTAGCAGCATCATTTGCATGAGCAGTTAGTCAGCAGGCATGCAGCTACAGAATGAGCACAACACTGAGACTTAAATACACCGCCATGATTAAGAGGGTGCGTTGGTTGTGTGTTGCAGTGATAGGAGCATGTCATGTGAATGTAGCAGCAGACTCCTGCTAAGCTGCCTGAACTAGCAGGTCCCTTCATATCTGTGATTTAGCATTCTGGCTAATTTACTTTTATTAAACAATATGGGCTATGAACTTAATTTATATTAAATATATTAATTGAAATTAATTTCTATAAAATATGTTCTAAAAATATATTTAGTGAACAATATGTGCTATAAGATTTATTTCTACTAAAAAATATGGGCTATGAAATTTCATTTATCATAAAAAAAAATGCATTTATCAATTATGTATTTATTATTATTAAATTAATATCCATAAAGCAACCGTTTAAACTGAAATCTTGTACTTGCTGCCCATCACTGTTTGTCAAACAGTCTATAAATAAAGCTTCCTGTCTGCTTCAGCTATTGATCACAGGATCACCGTGTGCTTTTACAGCCCGTTATCACTGCACTACAACAGTAGGTCAGCGATATGAAGAAAACCCCTGTTTCCTCAGCACATCATGCTATGTGAAATTATGAACTCCAGTAACCCCAAGAAGTCAGACGAGCTTTCCTGGCTACGTCATCATCGGGGCCCCGCCCTTTAATCACCCTATCTCGCAACAGCACCCTCCCATCGCTCCTGATTGGATTAAACCTCACACCCCCGCCCCGCGATTGGCTGATTCACATGCTATCCAGGATGCTTAGATGTGTGTACCCACGTGTGCCGAAACCGGTTTACACTTTCACATTCACTGTGAAGCTAAATGCTAAACATGAACTTGACGGTCCACAGGCTGGGTGAGAATGGGAAGAGACGAAGTAATGCTTGACTAAGTTGTAGTCCTTAAATTGTCAAAACACAGTCGCTGATGTGTGTCAATAAAACACAATATTATTGAATTCCACATTATTAGTTATTCGTAAATATTCATAACAGGACTGGACATAAAGGAAATACTTTATTAAACATTACAAAATAAAATGGTACTGATGTCCAGTGGACTACATTAGTGCTAAACCATCCATCCATACATGCAGGGTTCAGGGTGCTGCACCCGGGGGAGAACACACCTGGACCGAAGCATACTCACGTTCATACCTGTCTACGGTTAATTTGACACAATCAAAAAGACATATCATAAAAGGTAGAGCTGGGTTGTTACGATCCAGTTGCAACTACTTTAAGGAAAAGATATCAGTTGTGTGTAGTCAAATATCTTCACACTTTCTTTCTCCATCTTGAAGAGAAACGAACACTTTTCTCGTCATTTTGTCGTCTGATGCTGCATCCAGCAGTCTGGTCGTCCGGCGGGGTGTGGGGCAGGGATGGGGATGGGGATGGGGGGGGCGACGGGTAAGAGGAGAGTGAGTTTGAACTCCAGTAACCCCATCTCAACATTAAATTTTTTTTTCTCTCCGTGACTACGGGGGCGTTCAACGAATTACTCCATCACTGGCTGGATCCGAGAGCCCTGCCTCTTTTCTCATTGGACTGCGCGGCCAAGCCAAGCTGTCAGCCCATGTGGCGTGGCCAGACAGAATGTGAGACATTTAAATTCATCAGAGAAAAAAGATTCACTGGAGCACCGAGCCCAACGTTAACCTTACAGAGGCAGCCTTTCCTTCCTCCACCCGCACTCACAGTGAGAGGAGCACTGCCGTGGACCATCGTAGTGCAGCTAACTAACGGAGCTAACGGAGAGACTACATGACATACAGGCGCTAACGTTTCACCAAGCGGCTCGAGTTAGTGACTGTTTTTTTCGGGGACAACATACAGAGGTAAGTTGGCTAACGGTTATTAGCTTAGCGTCCTCACTGCCATTATGCGTGACTGTATCTTTTATCTGGAGACAGGACAGAAAGCATATGCTAAGTTTAACGCTGTAAAACCTGTAATGTTCATTGCTAACTGCTATTAATACCGGATTGTGACTGTGTTACATTAAAATAAGAAACCCCTCCTTTAATTAACGGTATGACTAGACATTTTTGCTTTATTTAGCTAACTTCGATATTACGCTTGTAAGCTACATATCACCACGCAGCTTTTATTTCCTTTACTTGAAACTTAAACTTCATTGTTTGTTTTCTTCCTCTTGATGGAGATAATAGATTCTGGTGGATCATATTCAAGCCCAAATTAATAATTATCCTACATTTTATTCTATTTATTCTATTATTCTATTATTTGCCGTATCCCCAAAATATTATTAGTAACTTGCATGAAAAATAGACAAAGATTGGTTTATGTGCCCCAACACCACACTTTGAGAACAGCACTCAAATGATGACTCTAGCTATTAAAATGCCAGTATTCACTGTAACATATATTCCAACTGTTTAACAACCTGTTTGGAAAGGGTGTAACCAATGGTGCCACTGCTATTGTTTTCTTGTCTTGCCCAGATTTCAGTATCTTGTTCATCACCCTCAGTGTTTGACATCTGCATTCATTTTAGGCTTCTGCATGGATCAAACCAGCCTGGTTAAAATAATCCCTTAACTCCAACTGTAGTACTGTGTAGTAGCTGTGTTGGCTGCAGTAAATACTAGGGGTCTGTTATTATTGTTGTTGTAACAGTGATGGCTGGCAGACTCTGCCCTGCTGGATACTAATAATAAGCCATGATTAACACCCTGGGGACAGGCTTCTGACCAGCGTGACAGCCTGCAGCTCACTGAGGTCACCTGCCACCCTTGACCTTACCTGCACACACTGAAGTGCCAGGGTATCTGGAGAATGAATGGCAGACCATTATATTGAGATAAAAAAAGAACTTCACTTCCCTCTTGTACACTGACTGGTACAAGAGTCTCTGTGGCTACAACATGTCAGAGTTGAATAAATTCAGAGTAGTTTGCTCACTTTAACATTGTGGTTGAGGAACTGTCAGGCAGTCCACCATCTTTCTTTCCAACCACATTGCCAGCTTTGTTTGTCCACAGGGCTCAAAAGTAATATAATATTAAAAATATTTGTCACCAATTAAACAACAAAATAATATAATTAACTAAGAATTATTTTGAAATAGCACATAATGTATAAAAGTGTAGTATTGTGCTTTTTTGCATATGACAAATTAAAATGTAGTTTGAATATAAAAGTAGAAACAAAACACTGTGAATGAGCCTATTTTAATGTGTAGAGGTGACATTCTCCTGTCAGGTGGAGCATGATATAAAGGATGTATTTTCATAAAGTTTGTCCTTGCAGTGAGACTGTGAATGCACCATTAAGAATCTGGAACTGAAGGTAACTGGTGCCAACAGTGCAATCCAGGAACAAGTTTGTCTTCTTCACCTAGTGGAAGAGGATTAGATGGTTGCCTGCAGAGGAGTGATGGAGTTTGACATTTGTCGTCATTGTGATTCCACTTTCAGGTTCTTTTCCGTCAGTGCTATGTGACAAGTCAGGTCTTGTTGTGAGGTGCTGTTGGATGAGCTAAGCACTCTAATATTCATGATGTTAGGGCTGATGGGAATGCAGACAGTTGTCCATGTTGAATAGAATTTGATTTGATGTTGAACACAGCAGAGGTGGCTGAGGTGGGGCAGGCACGGTTCACAGAGTGCTGAGTAATTGTACGGTTTGTGTGTTGACTAGGCCAGCATGAAGCTAGCATATAGTCTCCTAATGCCGGGAGTCATGTGTAGGGTGTTAGTGTGATCTAGGTCAGGTAAAGCTAGATATTGTACCGAAGGTGCAACGTTAGGTTTAATCCCTGGCCATTGTATCATGCAGCCCAAATCCTTTCAGCTACTGAGCTACAGGCTGTCATACTCTTGACTGTCCTGCTTCTGCCTGGGTTCACAGTCTGACTCTCATGGCCTGCATTTGTTGATGTGTTTGTCTACTTTTTGTTGTTAAACTTAGTTCAAATTTATGGAATCAGATTTTACATGTCAAACAGAAAATGTATTTTATATTTCTTAGCCCACCCCAAATGTTTGGCCTTGTCGCCCCTCCTGAAAAGTGGTCTAGAAACTGCTACTTGTCCTCTGAGACCACTAGAAGACAGTCCTCTTTCTACTTTTATTGATGGGAGTCTTGCTTTCTGTGTTCAGCAAATGTTCTATCTGTGAGGGAGTTGCTTTTCTATCTCTCAGGGAACTAAGCTTGCTGTATTCATCCTCTGATGGTGTGGTGAGTTTTGGTCTGCCTCATTGTGCTTTGTATACAACTGATCCATTCTGCAAAGTGTTTTAGAGTTCATGCTCTGCCCCCTTAGAAACCTTTAGTCCAGCCTTGAGTTGATGCTGAGAAAGCCCCTCTTTGTTTGGAATAACTATTTGACTTCTGACACTTTCACTTAGTTCTGATGCCATTTTCTCATCATCACAATGCTGCTTAATAAGCAGTGATATGTTTGAAACTTGAGGCACAGTCTTATTTATAACAGGTGAACACTGGCGGCAGGTTGAGTTACTTCAGGGTTATTTGGAAAGGATGCAACTCGAGGAAATCTGAACTTTTGTACAAAGAAGTGAAGTTGGTTTCTTCTTCATGTTAAATGACATAACTTTTGATTTTCATTTATATTTTCAATGCGGTCTGTGTGGATGGATAGATAGATAGATAGATAGATAGATAGATAGATAGATAGATAGATAGATAGATAGATAGATAGATGGCACCCTTGATGGAAGTGTCACTGGACATCAGTGCAGATTTATTTTGCATGACCACCCTTAATCATGTGATTGAGTAAACATCTCTCTCTGGATGGGAGGGAGTGTGCTCTTCCAGGATGACAATGCCCCCATCTGCTTGTTTGACATTAATGTTAATCATGCTTTGTGAATGAACAGCTGTTTTGGAGGTTTGTGTCAGAGCAACACTTTACTAAAGACTACAGCTGAACAATTCATTGACATATTATTGAAATTGCACAATGGCCAAGTGTAATATACAAATCCAATTTTTTATAAAAGGTCACCTCATCCTATTATAAGCAAGAGTGGCACTCAGTAGAGCGCATCCTCCTGTTTTTCCTGTTTAAAAATCCCTTATCTTTCAATGTTGAAGAATCCACCCCCTTAACCTGAGCCACACCAAAATTTAACAGGTTCTTTCCTCGCTCATGCTCCATCTGTCTACCAGGTTTGGTGCAAATCGGTTGAGTACTTTTTTCATAAACCTGCTGACAAACATAATGAAGCATTGTGGTGGTACATAGCTGCCCTGGCCTACCAGTCATCATATTCCCCAGATATAAGGGAACATGCTTGTTTGGTACAAACCCCAGCAAAAATCACATCATCATTTTCATATTGTTTTTAGTGAAAATGAAATTCAGAAATTCACACCAAAATCGTGGGAGGTTTTTTCTGCACATCGCTCAGCCCTTATAAAGACTCTGATATACTCCCAGAAACACATGGACAGCCAATGTGAACACAGCTCTTTTAGCATGTGCAGTCAGTGTATACAGTCTGCACGCACCCATGCAGACCATTGTTACATGACTCCACAGGGGCCCCTCGGCTACCCAGACACAGTATAATTTGAGTTTAAGACACACATGAGCAGCTAGTGCTGTTTGTGTCACTCAGAGATGCTTTGTCTCATCTGAAGCTTCCACTGTAGCTTTACTCATTATTATCTTCTGGGAACTGCCACAGTCACTTCTACCAATGTCTCCTCCAAAGCTGAAATGAATATTAGGCTTTTGTTTGCCTTGCACCAGTTTTTAGAAGAAGAAGTAGAAGTATTTTTTTATTGAGTCATTACGCATAACGCAGTAAACATAAACAGTATAGACAGCAATAAAAAAAGAAGAGTCAACGGTCTATGTATTAAGTAGTGACTAAACAGGCTAAGGCCGAAGCAAATGCTACATTCTTATCAGTTTAAGCTACCCGCCAAAAAGAAAAGAAAACGTTTCACACTTGTAACCATCAGAAACACCTCTGCAAACCATTCTTATGAAAACCTTAAGCAAATTACACATTTTAAAATTTATATGTATATCTCCTTGTAATTCCTTGTAATAATATTTGCTCTACTGTATTGAAAAAACACTTATGTACACAGTCTGGAGTGACTTTGATTTAGCTTTTAACATTGTTTTATAATATACAAAATCATTGAATTTCATAGCATGGGAATTTAGAAACAATGGATTAGTGTGATCATAGTGACTAGTCTTATGAGTTTGCATCTATTAACATTACAGTTGCATCATAGTGATTTTTTTATTTCCCTGTCTATATGAAAAAGGGGTTCATGTGAGGGGAACGTTCAGACGATGTGTTGATGTGTGTACAGTGTGTTTTGAGGGAAGGAGTCAGAGGATTATGGCAGGATGCCTGCTCTACACCAAGGTGGAGATACTTGCTTTAATGTAGGGTAACACTCCCCCAAGCTGCCAGCTGATTGGTTGATGTGTCCGGTCATGCTGACATGAAAAGGCCTGGCCTAGAAACAAGGAACAAAAGCCAAGATACACACACACACACACACACACACACACACACACACACACACACACAGAGTTCAACATGGATCTGCTCATGTACACAGAATAGTCCATCAGCAGACTACATTGTCTACTCTAAGTGCTCTTTCATGCATGCTCAGAGGGACTCCTGTCTAAACCCGCCACTCATCTCTCACCACTGAAACATGTTCGCAGTGAATTAATACTTTTGAATCACTGCGACATTTGAAGTTTCATATTTCATGTTTTGTTGTGATTAAGAATTTAATTTGGCTTTTCCCATCAACTGACTTCATCATTTGTACAGTGTATTAGAGATGACATGTGACTGGCAGTTGTGCGTGCATTAACTGAACCACCTCTCCTCAGTATCAGCTGACTAAGAAGCCACACATCCATTCAGACAGTAAAATTCTTTTTCTAAGAATTACCTAAAATCCCCACTGAGGGTATTTTAAAAATTATTCTAGATGCAGATTTTAAAAATTGTAAACTTTTCCTGTTACTTAAAAAAAAGTATTTAATGGGTTTCTTTTCTTTTCTACATAGATACTGTGCAGAATGATAAGGAGCCAGCCGGATTTGTGTTGTTTGTGTTAAACTCATTTCACAAAAACAATCTGTGAGCACTGCAAATAGTGGCAGCAGTGGTGCGCAAATTGCAAATTAACTTTGTGTCCTATGGAGAAAAGCATCCGTGGTTGAATTGAAATTGAAAATCATATTGTGATTATTTTGGCAGATATTGCAATTGTGATACAAGTCAGGATTTCAGTTAGTCATTTTTGCATTTTCATTTTCACAGAAAAAATGTAAAAATGATGATGATGATGTGATTTTTGTTGGTCTTTGTACCAAAAAATGTTTCTTTACATCTGTAGAATATGATCTGTAGGCCGGGGCGTCTCTGTAGCACCACAGTCCTTCTTTTATGGTCTTTTGTGACACATTTTACCTTTTTATCAAAAACATTTCAGCTCCTACTTATTTGAATATTGCACTTGGCCATATTGCGATTTTGATAATATTTCGATTAGTTGTTCAGCCCTATTGAGGACCTGATTTCCACCTGATTGACTCAGCCAATTTAGTATTCATTAGTCTTGGGCTGATATTTGTTAATATATTCGATAATATCGAATATTACGATGTTTTTTGGTTTTTTTTTTGCAGTTTTGCAGTCTGCTCTGATGCCAACCGACTCTCATTTCACTACATTGTGCCTTGGCATGTGACAAATAGAACCTTGAACTGCTGTTTAGTGGCAGCGTCACTTATACCTGAAACATGTAGTTGACAAACCTCTTTCTCACTCTGTTCACAGTGATTCAGCATGGATGAGATAGTCATAGCAGGCATATCGGGCCGTTTGCCCGAGTCCAACAATCTGGAGGAATTCTGGGAAAACCTTATCAATGGTGTGGACATGGTGACAGAGGACAACCGGCGGTGGACACCAGGTGAGACCCCACATGAAGCTGGATTTGAGTGACTGTTCAGGGTCAGAAATGCAGAGAATTGGTTGATGAAAACCACATGGTCAACACACAACAACACAAACACAAACAGCAGCTACAGGATGATAGGATTTGGATTTTCTGTGTATTTTGAGTAGAGATGCTATGTTTATTTATTTATTTATTTATATTTTTGTCTACATCACACTGCTGGGCATCTTTTGACTCAGAGCAGTCAGACCTGATTTTACCTGGTGAAATATACTCGCATGGTTTGGCAAAGTACAGGCGTGGCAGGAAATATAATGGGTGGGGTTGTAAACTGCAGGAGCTAGCATGGTTATCAGGCTAACAGGAGCGGTCCAAGATTCTAATTATACAGCTTTTTGTCATTGTGCATCACACAGAAGTGAACTGTGGTCTGCCTCCAACATTACAGCAGTGGAGGGCGGAGCCAACATCCTGTCATGTCTCTGATGTTTTAGTCTTTATGTGTGAAGAGATACACTGTAGCTGTGTGACATGTGCCTAAATAATTCCAATATAATTTACAGGATCATGCTGATATAGGATTTACAATGATAACCACTACTGTGCAGCTGATGAAGGAGAAAGTATTAGTATTCTTGTTTCACACACATCTAATAATGTTCACAAAGTCACCCCTTCATGTCATCAACAAAACAGGCTGCAGCCTACAAATGTAGAGGATAGAAAAGTGGAATGTGGGATGGGAATGTGAGCCGGCTGTCTGTGACTGTAACTTACTGACAAATTTGGCAGATAATTTTGATCAAAGATAAAACAGAAGGCCACACCTCCTAATCCAAACTGCCAGGGAGACTTGACCGTCCCCTATAATGGTATTAGAACAATCAAGCATTTCAATGTATTGGGAAATCCACTTATTTGCTTTTTTCTTAGATCAAGATTAGAAGATCGACGTCAATATCAGCAGGTCCTTTATGAGTGGGCCCTGTTTTGTTTGTCTTGAGCACGTGCACGAGGATGCACACGCATGTGCGCACATGCTGGTGGCGTGATACACATTCCTGCCAATGACTTCACACTGTTCCACTGCTCTACAGGTGGTGGTAACGCACCAAGAACCTCAGCACTGTGCAAGCAAAGGCAGGGAAGAAGAAAACTGCCAGATAGGAAACATGGATTTAAAAAAAAAAATGGCTTTGCATGTTTTATTATGAGGAAATTAAATTAACAGGTTAGTTAGACCTCAAACACAGAATGCTTTTTGTTGCGTAACACAGTCAATGTAAATGTAAATTGTTTTTATTTGCTGTAAAACTTGTACAGTGAGGATTTGGTTAACCTGAGGGAAATCTGGCTCATCTGGCTCTGTCCAAAGTTCAAAATACGCCTACCAACACTGCTGACTCATTCACACGATGCGTTTCATTTTTTCAACTGATTCATTATGAGAAAAACGACAACCATGATTTGTGATTTGCCTTTGAGTTATGTTCTGTAATTACATTACATTTACTCACTGGGGCGACGCTTTTATCCAAAGGGACTTAGAGATGAGGGACGTCACTAAAGCTTCAGCACTAAGCACTACATCTATTTAATAATTGCAAAGAGATTGTATAAGGAAGTGCACCAGAAGTACATAGTAAGTGCTAGTTAGACAGGTTTTAGGAGAAGGAGATGCTTTAGGAAGAGATGAGTCTTCAGGAGATTCTTGAACATAGAGAGAGACGCCCTGCTCTGATAGAATTCAGTAGCTCATTCCACTATCAGGGAACCACAGATCAGAACATCATCAACATCAGTCTGGGCTGAGATTATTATTATATTTCTTGATTTTTATTCATTTTTTCTTTTTAAAAAAAAAAAAGAACACCATCATCCACAAAGTCGTTCAGGGCAGCATCTCTGCTATAGTGTGGGCTGCCAGGGTCAATTATTATTTAACCACTAACATAATTCAGAAGTTTTTATGACATCTTACCGGTCTCATTGATAACATAAAACTCATCTCACTTGAAAAGCGACATTCACATTGAAACAGGTTTCACTAATGAATTAAGCAGATCTAACAGACAGAGTCTCTGTGCCAAAACAGCAAAATGAATTTAGAAGAAAACCCAACATTTGGTCTCTAATACTCCTGTCAGGGACAGTCAACAAGGGGAATTTGTGTGTCACACTAGACAGAATGTTTTATTGTCATTTTATATCAGATGCTGGACCATAGAAATATTCACAAAGTGTGGACTTGCATGTATCCGACTGGCTGAAAAGTTGAACCTGGTTTAACCTTACTGCTGGCCGACCATGCGCTGGTTTTCCCAGAGCCCTCTGGGTTGGCACCTCCAACTTGTTGCCAGACTGGTCTCATTCAAATGAGTGAGGGGGGTGTTTTTCCGAATAGAGCTGAACATGGCCTTACCCATTTCCTCATTTCACTTTTTTCAGTGTGAGCTAGTTGGTCCAGAGAAGGAAAGAAACAGGCACAAAGAAACTGCTGAACTCTCCAAAACCTTGGCATTCTGAATCATTCCACCCTATCCCACTTTTATTTTTATATTTCACATTTTAATTCCCTTTTCCTCCCTGGTCTCTCCTGTTCACTCTTTCCCATCCTCCATCTCTTGCTTGCAGTTTTTTCCTCTCTGTGAATAAAAGACCCATCCCTCAGTGTCTGGCAGCCATCTCGAGCTCGCATTCATGTGCTGAAAGGGTTGGACTGGGCCAGCTGACACTGCTGAGACCACACACCAGCCATCAAGGGAGAGTAGGCAGAATGGGAGAGGAAACAGAGAAAGCAACCAGAGGTTCACGGCCTCGGGGAAAGTGACAGAGAATGAAATAAAAGAGAAAAGAAAGAAAGAAAGATGAAAATGGGAAACAACAGACGTCAGAGGAGAGAGAGAGAGAGAGAGGATGACATGCAGCAAAGGGACCATGGTGGATTTGAAGCTGGGCCGATGTGGTCTGGCCTTAATGGTACCAGTGTGCCCCCCCCCCCCTGAAAAACAGAAACTCTGAATGTGAGCAAGTTCATTGCATGAGAGAAATTTCTGATTACACCAGTTAATTAAGGTTGAGCATGGAGACCCTTCACTATGTTGAACATTGTTTTTTAATGACAGGCTCACTGGCTCTTTAAAACGAGCATTCATCATGACACAGGTTATTGTTTTAAAGAAATATTTCACCAGTTTGTCTTTGAGAGTGAGATGATAAGATGAGACAGATCCGATGCCTGTATTCTTTAGCCTAGTTTAGCATTAAGACTGAAAGCTTAAAAGCTAATCTTGCTCTCTTCGGTGTGATAAAAGGCTCCCAGCAGCAATAAAACTCACTGATTAACATGGTATATGTTGTTTTGTATTTTTTTTTTTTTTTTTTTTTTTTTTTTTTTTTTTTTCAAATCTGCTCAGAAACAGAAATGGTTTTTCAGAGGGATTTTTTTGTGTTGGAAGCGTTTCTTGTTGAACAACGAGTGCAGTGAGTGTGAGCAGCTTCCTGTGGTGTTGTTATTCACAGTAATCCTGCAAAGCTTTGGTGCCATTGTGCCTGAGACAAAACTTAAACTTGTGCTCACCAACTGTATCTGAAAACCTGCACCATGTCCAGAGATGCTGCACAGAGGAACTGTTGGGAATGTTTTTGAGATCCTATGCGTAGAATTTGAATTAGTTTTTTGTTGGTGTATGGTAAAGGGAGCGGCACCCCCTGGTGGTCTCACTGGCAGCTATCTTACTGGAAGAGCCCAAGAGAAAAAGGTAGCTGAACAGGTGTTTGTGGTCAGTAATTTCTTGAGGTGAAAGTGTAAAAGTTTTAAACCGTCATTTTCAGTCATTTTTTTAGTTGAACTTTATATAGTTACTTTTCTAATTCATTGTCATCGACCAATGAACACATCATTTCTAACTAAACAGTACGATGAAGAGCTTTTAACAGTGATTAAAACAGCAAGGGGAACGTGTTGGATCATCAAGATTATTGATGTTGAACTTCTCACTGCCTGACAGCCTGCCCTCTACCAGGCTGTCTTACTGGATGTGTTATTAGTGCAAGAAATGAGCACCTGACATCAACCACAGCAAGACCTGTTCAAATGGTGTCCACCACAGGAAGACCTGTCGTATGTAAAAGCTGTTTTCACCTCAATCATGCGTTGAAGGTTTCAGTTCATTCAAACTGAAGAAGACTCTTCTCCTCTAATCACTTCTCCTTGGCTGCTGCTGGGTTTTATTTTTCCTCCCTGCAATATGATCCTTTGCAAAACTGACCCACCGAAGTTTTATTTGTCAGAACTGCGGTGAAACAACATCAATTGTATAAAGAAACGCCTCATCATCTGCACATGCAAGCTCCATATATTCTTTCTAAATCTCAGGAACTTGTGTATGATGATGATGATGTGATGCTTCGTCATGTCATACAGAGTCTGTACTTTGTGAGGAATGTGCTTGAAGATGACTTTTCTGCACCTTTTCTCTTCTCCAGGTCTGTACGGTCTTCCAAAGAGGAACGGTAAACTGAAGGACATCAGCCACTTCGATGCAGTCTTCTTCGGAGTCCACCCCAAACAGGCCAACACTATGGACCCTCAGCTCCGCCTCATGCTGGAGATCGCCTACGAGGCCATTGTAGATGGAGGTGAGGAAACGGTGTTGAGATCAACAGCAACACTAGTAATCGTAAATGACTGCTGGAAAGTGAAACGCTAAGAGAACGGTTTAAAAACATTGACATGTTGTGATGCAGGACTGAACCCGACCGAGCTGCGTGGCAGTAAGACGGGCGTTTACATCGGGGTGAGTGGCTCGGAGGCCGGGGAGGCGTTCAGCAGAGACCCAGAGGAGCTGCTGGGCTACAGCATGACGGGCTGCCAGCGCGCCATGTTGGCCAACAGACTCTCCTACTTCTTTGACTTCAGTGGTACGCACACACACTTAGATCCAACATAAGCCTTTAGACTTCGGCTTTTAGTTTGATACTGCTCTGATAATACCCCAACACTGAAACACACACACACACACACACACACACACACACACTAGCATACTAAACTGGGGAATGTCACAGGATATTTTATTCCAGTACCTGTTTTTGTCAGTAACGTCTCGTCTCTCCCTGGTATGCTTCCATGTTGTGCAGCCTACAACACGTGCATTAATGTTTTTCTCTGGCCTCCTAATCCCCAGCTTTAAACTGACATGACATCACACACCTGATAATAGCTTTTCTAGACAATACTCACAGTTAGTATTGTCAGTTAGCATCTCTAACTCTTGAAAATACTAACTGGACTATTTTGTATCTGGTGTTTTCTGGGTGTCTGTTGTTTTTAATGTTGCGTTTCATGGCCCAGAACAGGCAAAAACCATAACAAGGATTTATCTGTGTCAGTATAGCAGAGGTCCTAATCAGTCGTCAAATCTTTTCTTGTCCATGAACATTTTGGAAATAAGCCTTCTGCATCAGTGCACATCTGGATCTACTGCTGCCACCATGTGGCCATTTATCCTTCTTGTAGTGCAAGACACTACAAAGTTTTCCTGGTTCCTTGGTTTAAGATGAACTTTCAGCCTCTTCAGACATAGTCTTTAGTCTTACAGAACATATTTGAATGAGGCTGTTTTGTACACGCCCACCGCATTGTGCAGTTCTAATCAATGTTAGATATACAGTACATTGTAGGGATGGGGTTCGTTAACATTTGATCAAATCTGAATCCAGTTTCAAATCCCTTATTGTGTCTGTTTCACTTCCCTTTTGTACAGTTTTGTACAAGTAACAGAATGCAACTAAAATAATTTTTGACATCAACACGATTGTCACAGTGTATTCACAAGTAGATCTGGATGTAGATGCAGATTGAAATATTGATGAATTTCGAGGATTGCTCTGCCTCAGCAGTGGCATGAACTATGGTTTTCAGTTTGAAGTGAATGTCAGTTATTCAATTTGAACTGTTCCACATTTTGGATGCCCTCAGTTACTCCTGGTTCTCCCTGGCTATATATATTCTGCAGCAGTGGCTTCTAGCTCTAACCCACCCTCCTCTCCTCCTCCAGGCCCCAGCACCGCTATCGACACAGCCTGCTCCTCCAGCTTGCTGGCTTTAGAAAACGCCTTCCACGCCATTCGCCAAGGCCAGTGTGACGCCGCTCTGGTGGGGGGAGTCAACTTGCTGCTCAAGCCAAACACCTCAGTGCAGTTCATGAAACTGGGCATGCTCAGTCCTGAAGGGACCTGCAAGTCTTTCGACTCATCAGGTAAATGAAAGTCACGGGGCCTTCCCATGGCTCAGTGGATTAAGGCACCAACCATGAACAGTAATGGCCCCTGGTTGAATCTGGCTGGGGACTTTTGTTGCATCTGTCTTTCTCTTTTAAGGACATAAAATGTCTTCAGCCAGGATTTTGTTTTCATATCTGTGGCTCAAAGAAAATGTAATTATCTTTTGCAGTTTAATATAGTTAGGTTAAAATTATAGTTTTAAAATATAAAATATATGAATTATAGTTTTTTATAGTGTTTCCACTAGTGTCTGTTTACTTATTTGTCAGCAGGATTATGCAAAAAGTCCTGAACCTGTTTGCACTAAACTTGACAGATGGAAGAACCTGTTAAATATTGGTGCAGATCTGGTTAAAGGGGCAGATCCAGGAATCTTTCATCACTCTCCTTGACATTATGAGACAGGGCATTTTTGGTCAGTTTCTCAGGAAATGATTTTTGGATCTTGACGTAAAAAATCAAACATATTTATGGTGTTGAGATCTCTGAGTTTGTACAAGTTGGTGCAGAACCAGATAATAATAACGGTCTAATGGAATGAAGTGTTTGGCCTTGGTGGAGGTACACGCTCTACTGAGTGCCATTCTGGTTATTGAATGAATTTGAGAACAAGTCCTCACAGGCAGCCTACTTGCAGTAATGGACCTTAACCTTTTTTTTTTTTTTTTATATCATTATCATTAAATTAATCAATTATTATTAAACATTATTTATGTGCTAATGTATTGATTTTGGAAGGGAAATTACAGGTAAAATTAATTTCTGCCTTGTACATCTTTTGAAATATTGTAGTTTAATCAAACCTGTGACGTGTATCTGTGTTTTTATTATCAGCAAGTTCATTTTTCCATCATCACTCTTTGCTTAGAATCTCAGAGTCATATTGATTGAACTGTATATTATATATTATTTACATTTGGTGATGGACTGTGTATATATATATATGTGTGTGTTTACCAACATAAAGTATATGTTTCTGTCAATTTGTGGCCAGGAAATGGATACTGTCGCTCTGAGGCAGCAGTGGCAGTGCTGCTGACCAAGCGATCAGCAGCTAAAAGGGTCTACGCCACAGTGGTCAACGCTGGCAACAACACAGATGGATACAAAGAGCAAGGTGAGGAGGCACACTGACAGTCATGCTTTTACACATGAGCACTGCATCCACTATAAAGATTTCACTGACCCTGTAGAGACAGTCAGGTGAGAGGACATGACAGGTTCAGAGAAATTTGATCATTGCAGCCTTGATTCCTTTGTGATGGTCAATCTGACAGTTATCAGTTAATAGTTTGGTCTACATCTACAGTTTGGTCAACATGTCATAAAATAGAGGAAAATGTCCATTGGCTGGTGTCTTTACTCCACAATAGCACTGATAACAACACACAGTTTGTTTACTTTGTCTTCCCCTGCTGCTGCTCTCAAACCCAGCTGCTGTCAGCAAACACAGACACGCCCTTCAGCTGCTGTCAGTCAAACACAGACACGCCCTTCAGCTGCTGTCAGTCAAACACAGACACGCCCTTCAGCTGCTGTCAGTCAAACACAGACACGCCCTTCAGCTGCTGTCAGTCAAACACAGACACGCCCTTCAGCTGCTGTCAGTCAAACACAGACACGCCCCTCAGCCGCTGTCAGTCAAACAAAGACACGCCCCTCAGCCGCTGCCAGTCAAACACAGACACGCCCCTCAGCCGCTGTCAGTCAAACACAGACACGCCCCTCAGCCGCTGCCAGTCAAACACAGACACGCTCCTCCAGCGACAGAAAGCAAAGGGAGAATTTCTTTTTTTTTTTCTCTCTTCCTTTTATTGTTAAATAATGATAAATAATAAATATAAATAATAAATAAATAAATAATTTGAATTTGAATTTTCTTGACAGCAAATGAGATGACTAAAGGCAATGGTGTTGTGGTGGAATGTAACTAAGTACATTGACTCAAGTATTAAGCTAAGTACAGTTTTGAGGTATTTGTACTTGGGGACGTCATACTTTCACTTCACTACATTTTATGCAGTCTGGATAAAGAGAAACAGACTGTGTTTTATTTTTGTAGCTCTGACAATCATCTCCATCAGTAATAATAACATTGTACTGAATTAGGTTTATTGCTGAGATCTGGGAACACAGTGACGTCACTATAAAGAAGGCTGAAGAAACATGGCAGTCAGACCCAAGCTGTCTGTATTAATCACCCAGCACAGTTTACAGACTGTGTTGACCTACAGTACTTAGTGTAGTTACGTGCAGTGAGGGATTATTACTCCACAGGTGTGCTCACTTTCAGTTTGACCTACAAAGTGCAGATAATCTTGAAAAACTGATTGTTTACAACCTATTTAATCACATGACTGGTTGTGTTTCTTCTGTTTTTAGTGATTTCACTTCAATTAACTTGGCCAGAGATACTAAACAGAGAAAACTCAAATAGCATCTTGACTTCCTCACATTCTCTCAACATCACAGGAAGTCGTATCAGAGCACAGCTCAGAGACAGCAGTCTAAAAAATTCAGATTCTAACAGAAATATCAGCTTGTGAAGGTTCGTCATGTGAATGTGTGAGTAGAGAAACAGTTTCCCAGCAGTAATGGCGTGATGTACTTCTCCTCACGCTCTCCCCTTATTCCCTCAGGTGTAACGTTTCCTTCAGGTGAGATGCAGCAGAGGCTGGTTCAGTCTCTCTACCAGGAGGCGAATATCACGCCTGAGCAAGTGGAGTACGTCGAAGCCCACGGCACCGGCACAAAGGTCAGCGCACACAACCATCTAGCTCCATAATCACACTTCAAAGCCTGTTTGAATTGCTGGTCCTTGCATCGGAAGACAGATCATTGATGAGACATAAAGCTCGCTCATAAAAACATGCTGTACACTTTTAGTCTTAAAATGTGAAAATGTGGCTCACCAGGAGCGTCTTACCTCTGCTCTCTACGTGCAGGTTGGGGACCCACAGGAGGTGAATGGCATTGTCAGCGTGTTCTGTAAATCAAAGCGAGAGCCTCTGCTTATCGGCTCCACCAAATCCAACATGGGCCATCCTGAACCGGCCTCTGGTCTGGCTGCCCTGTCAAAGGTGAGAATTCAAAGATTCAAAACAGCCACATCCTTTTTCCTTTCCTTTCTTTTCGCCTTTTGCAGCTTAATGTTTATTGATATTTTCAGACAACTTCAACAGTGGATCTGTGTACGTAACCCTGAAGCTCCCACCCCTCAGGCACCTCTACACAGCAACTATTTTCCTCAAAACCCCCTTCGTTGTCTTTCACTCCTTTGACATATGTCTTGTCTGCACATCTGCATCTGCAACATACGTCTTATGTAGGTTTTATAAGATTCATAGACAATTCATAGAACCTGTTCCAGCCCTTGTGTTTAACACTTGAGCTCCACTCAGCCTGTCGCCCCTCCCCCTCCTTCATACAATGTACAAAGGACTTGATAATGAGATTCTTTAGATATTTCAGCCATAATGAAATTCTGCTTCTCATCTTGTCTTTGTTTTTATTTTAATGGTTGTTTGAAATCCCTCATACAGGTGTTGCTTTCTCTGGAGCGAGGAGTCTGGGCTCCCAACCTGCACTTCAACAGCCCCAATCCTGACATTCCCGCCCTCACCGACGGCCGGGTTCAAGTCGTAGACCGGCCCATCCCTATCCGAGGAGGCATAGTGGGCATCAACTCATTTGGATTTGGCGGTTCAAACGTTCACGTGATTCTTCGTCCGAATGAGAAACCAGCTGACGCGACCGCGCCGCCCAGGACGCTTCCCAGGTTGCTTCAGGCCTGCGGCCGCACAGAGGCCGCAGTGAACGCCATGCTCCAGAAGGGGAAGGAACACGCCACCAACGACAGCTTTCTGTCTCTGCTCAACGAGGTCTCAGGAGTTCCCACTGCCAGCATGCCCTACAGAGGCTACGCTCTGATTGGCTCTCAGAGTGACATCATGGAAGTGCAGCAGGCCCAGGCCTCTGCCAGGCCGCTCTGGTACGTCTGTTCAGGTGAGTCATCAGGCAAATTAAATTTCAGATTTTGGGTGATATACAGATCTGCCAGCTCCTGTTTTTATTATCTAAGGAGCTTTTGTAGGTTTTTAAGTAAAAGGAATTCCAAAAAAACAGTTCCCAGTTCAGTTTGTGGATTAATCAGAGAATTCGGACACTGTTTCTGTTGCTAGTGATTTTTTTAAATGTCATTTTCAATGCTGTGAGTAACACAAATAAAAATCCATTCACCTCCATTGTATTGGGGGAAACAGAAATTCTCAGAGGCATTTATTTAAAAACCAGGACAAATAAAACCGAAATGATCTGCATGGAAAGAAGAAATGATGGTATATGCCTCTGGAAGCACTCTAATTTATCAGTATTATATTTGTCAATATTTTTTTGCATGTTCAATTTTAAAAGTTGAACATTGATACAAATTATTTGTTATTGGTGGCTTTCAAACAGAAAGAATGAAGATCCACAGTAGTTGAACACAGGTAGGTCTCTTCTGTAAGTGGTGTACTGCTGGGTTAAGGTGTGTGGCTGTGTATGGTATTGACAGGTATGGGGACGCAGTGGGCAGGAATGGGCCGCAGTCTCATGCAGCTGCAAGACTTCAGAGAGTCCATCCTGCGGTCAGACACGGCGCTGAAGGACACCGGCCTGGTCGTGTCTCGACTGCTGATGGAGGCTGACGAAACCACGTTTGAAGACACCGTTCACGCCTTTGTCGGACTCGCTGCCATACAGGTAGAGTGGAATCGTAATGTTGAATGTGGAAACCGTGGCGCATGCTAACTGAGGGCAGTACTGCTGTAAATATTTAGACTTGTATTTAGGTATTAGTCCTTTTCATGTAGTATTCCCACTACATCCCATAGATGATACATCATCCTGATACAATAAGTTGACAACAAAAATCATGTATTGTCATGTCTTGAATTAATTTGCTTGCATTTATGTTCCGCTGCTATGGTGCCGGTAATGAACAGTTAGTGAGGGACACGCTGAACCCAAACATGTCTATGTTTGCAGCTTCATAATATGCAGGTTATGTCTGTGTTTACGAAAGAGCAACAACTATTTGCCACTTTCTGCCACTGGAACTTTTCCAAGGGCCCAGGGAGCCCCTCAGGAACTCAGTTAATCTAGTTTCAGGGCCCCAAAGTCTCAGCTCTGCTCAGACGGCCCCTGGACCATCAGAGAGTATCAGAGTTTGCATTGTTTGTGATATTTATTGATGTTGAAGACAAATATATGTTGTTGATTTTCTTTTATGGTTCAGTGCCGACTTTGGGAACTGTTAATTAAAGTCCTAGGAGTGATCTGTGTGTTCTGTGTCACCTTGTTACAGATCGCTCAGATCGACCTGCTCACTAAGTTGGGTCTGCAGCCTGACGGCATCGTGGGACACTCGGTGGGAGAACTGGCCTGCGGCTACGCCGACGGCTCCCTCAGCCATGCTGAGGCCATCCTGGCTGCCTACTGGAGAGGCCGCTGCATCAAGGAGGCCAACCTTCCTCCAGGAGGCATGGCTGCAGTGGGTAAGAGAGAGAGAGCAGTGATTCTTTACCATGTTGCAGGAGCTGGTTTCATGAAATAAGCACAGTGTCCAGAGTTATCATACAGGCCCATTGCCTTCACTCAGAATCATTTAGTTTTCATTTATTTAGCTATGTATTGCACATGTCTTACCTTTTTGGCTCACTGTCTGTGTTCAGGGTTGACCTGGAAGGAGTGTATGGCTCAGTGTCCTCAGGGAGTGGTCCCCGCCTGCCACAACGCCGAGGACACCGTCACCATCTCCGGTCCTCAGGTGCGACATTCTGTCAGCCTTTGTCTTTTGTAGAGACATTAACATAGAGAACATGAATTTTACACAGTCTGACAACACTGAACACATCTGGGGAGTTGGTGTTGGTTTTATAACTATGCTTATTTTGACAAATGTGTAATCTGTATTCTTTGCAAAGTTGGAAAAGTTTTTTTTCCATGAGCAGACTGTAAAGGTTGCCGGTGCTTTTTGCTGAGTACTACAGTGGGGAAGTGCTATTTTGCACATAGATAATCAGTGTCTAATCTAGTCAGCAAATTACAAGACCCTCTCTTTTAGATTAAAATTTCAAACTTTTTTCTGACAGAAGACAAGAAATGAAGGTGGAAGAACAACATAGTAGTTGGCCAACAGCTAGTTGTTATCTAACATAGCAGTAACAACACGAAAAACATGCTTTCAGGATATGCTTTAAACAATATACAAACAATGTCAGGTTGTACAAACATGATAGCAACTGTATTACCTAATGTAAGCATGGTTACATTGGCTGGTAGTGATTTAGGTCCCAGGTGCAGGATGATGTATCCTGACAGATGTGTTGTGTATTTCATCAGGATGCGATCGCTAAATTTGTGTCGGAGCTGAAGGAGCAGGGAGTGTTTGCGAAAGAGGTGCGCAGCGCTGGCGTTGCTTTCCATTCCTACTACATGGCCTCCATCGCTCCCACCCTGCTGGCTGCTCTGAAGAAGGTACGTAGCTCTGCTGTGTTTCAGCAGCACGCAGCAGTGAAGCTGTGAACACTGCAGGGTAGACTGGGGAACACATTCCCACCACTGTTTGGTGTAGCAATGTATGAAATGCAGTATTTCATGTTATTTTTGGTATCTTATCTATGTCATACATTTTATTGGCTCATTTATTGTTCATTGATAAATAATAATTAGCGTCCAGAGTTTTGTATCCTGATGAAAGTTTGGTTGCTTTATATCTTAAACCATTATTATACCAGGCTCATAGGCATTATGTATTTACTCACTGAAATTGCTTTATTTTATTGGATATCTCAGAAAAGCAGTCAGCCAATTCAGAAGAGAGCTCAGAGCCTCCTCTCTCTTGGGATTGGCTCACCGAACGCTGTTGTTTTAATAGAGCTCCAGAGAGAAGCTGAAGAGGAGATGTAGAAACTACCCTTTGTTAGAATGGTTTTTAATATCTTCTGAGTGAGATCGTGGGTGCAGGCACCGTACAGACGTGACTACCAGCTCATTACGGCGTATGTAGTTCTACGTCAAAGTATACTCCACAGGGTGTTGCTTCTCTTCAGGGGGATCTTACAAAGTGGCAGGGATTAATTCTTGAAAAAGCGGGAATTTGTACAACTTTATTTATAGTCACATGACTGGTTTGTGGTTTCTTTCTTGTTTTAGGTGATTTTTCGACTTATTAACTTGGGCCAGAGATACTAAAGCAAGAAAACTCAATAGGCATCTTGACTTCCTCAACATCTCTCAACATCACATGAAGTCGTATAAGCACAGGCTTCAGGAGGGACAGCAGTCTCAAAAATGAATTCGAGAAGTTCTAAAGAATATATCAGCTTGTGAAGGGTTCGTCATGTGAATTGGTTGGAGTAGAGAAACAGTCTTTCCCAGATCAGTAATGGCGTGATGTACTTCTCTCACGCTCTTCCCCTCCTTATTCCTCAGGTGTAACGTTTCTTCAGGTGAGATGCAGCAGAGGCTGGTTTCAGTTCTCTACCAGGAGGCGAATATGCACGCATGAGCAAGTGGACGTACGTCGAAGCCCACGCACCGGGCAAAAGTTCGCGCAATACAACATCATAGTTCCATAATCACACTTCAAAGCCTGTTTGAATGCTGGTCCTTGCATTCGGAAGACAGATCAATTGGATGAGACATGAAAGCTCGCTCATAAAAACACGCTGTACACTTCTTAGTCTTAAAATGTGAAAATTGGCTCACCCAGGAGCGTCTTACCTCGGCTCTCTACGTGCAGGTTGGGGGACCCACAGGAGGTAATGGCATTGTCAGCGTGTTCGTAAATCAAAGCGAGAGCCTCTGTTATCGCCCAGCCACCAAATCCAACATTGGGTCTATCTGAACGCCCTCTTGGTCCTGGCTGCCCTGTTCAAAGGTGAGAATTCAAACGATTCAAAAACAGCCAATCCTTTTCCTGTCTTTCTTCTTGTCTTGCAGCTTAAACTGTTTATTGATTATTTTCAGACACTTCAACAGTGGATCTGTTACGTAACCTGAAGCTCCACCCCTCAGGACACCTCTAAACAGCGGCAACTATTTTCCTCAAAACCCCTTATTGTCTTTGCACTCCTTGTGACATATGTCTTTCCTGCACATCTGCCATCTGCATACGTCTTATGTTAGGTTTTTATAAGATTCATAGACATTCCCATAGAACCTATTTCCAGCCCTTGTGTTTAACACTTGACTCGCCACTCAGCTGTTCCCCATCCTACTCATACAATGTTACAAAGGACTTGATAATGCGATTTTTAGATTTTCAGCCCATAATGAAATTCTGCTTCCTCAATGCTTGTCTTGTTTTTTATTTAATGGGCTTGTTGAGATCCTCATATCAGGTGTTGTTTCTCTGGAGGCGAGAGTCTGGGCTCCCAACCTGCACTCACAGCCCAATCCTGAATTCCCGCCCTCACCGAGGGCCGGGTTCAAGTCGTCGACCGCCATCCCTATACGAGGAGGCATAGTAGGTCATCAACTCATCCTGGATTACGGTTTCAACGAGTCACGGGTGATTCTTCGTTCGATGGAAACCAGCTGCGCGACAGGCGCCGCCCAGCAGACGCTTCCCAGGTTGCTTCAAGGCCTGGCGGCCGGCCACAGAGGCCGAGTGAACGCCATGCTCCCAGAAGGGGAAGGAACACGCCACCACGATAGCTTTCTGTCTCTGACTCAACGTCAGTTCGTTCAGGAGTTCCCAACTGCAGCCATGCCTACAGAGGCTACGCTCTGATTGGCTCTCAGAAAGTGAACATCAATTGGAAGTGCAGCAGGCGTCCCAGGCCTCTGCCAGCCGCCTCTGTCACGGTCGTTCAGAGTGAGGTCATCAGGCAAATTTAAAGATTTAAGATTTTGTGGTGATATACAGATCTGCCAGCTCCTTTCTATTATATTCCGATAGAGCTTTTTGTAGGTTTTTAAGTAAAGAAATTCCAAAAAAAACAGTTCGCCAGTTCAGTCTTGTGGATATAATCATGATGAATTCGGACACCTAGTTTCTCTGTTGCTAGTGATTTTTGTTAAATGTCATCTTCAATGCTGTGAGTAACTACAAATAAAAAATCCATTCACATCCATTGTATTGGGGACACAGAAATCTGCAGAGGCATTTATTCTAAAAACCAGGACAAATAAAACCAAATATGATCTGCATCGGAGAAAGAAGAAATGGATGGTAATATTCCTCGGAAGCACTCTAATTATCAGTATTAATATTTTGGTAATATTTTGTTGCATTGTTCAATTTTTAAAAGTGAAACGATTGATATCAATTATTGTGTTATTTGTGGTTTCAACAGAAAGAAGAAGATCCAACAAAGTAGTTGAACGACAGGTAGGTCTCTTCTGTAGTGGTGTAGCCTGTTTTGTTTCGGTTAATTTAGCTGAGGTGTGTGCTGTGCTATGGTATTCGGACAGGTACTGGGGCACCGCGAGTGGGCAGGAACTGGCCGCAGTCTCAATGCAGCTGGCAGGAGAATCAAGAGAGTCCATCCTGCGGTCAGACACGGGCTGAAGGACAGCGGCCTGGTCGTTGTCTCGATGCTGATGGAGGGCTGACGAAACCACATTTGAAAGACAAGCCGTTCACGGCTGAACGCCTTTGTCGGACTCGCTGTCCTAATCAGGTAGAGAGGAATCGATGAATCGGTGTGAAACCGTGGGGCCCATGCTAACTGAGGCAGTACGCTGTTATAATCTACTTTTAAGAATGTAAAAAAGTACGAGTGAAATATGAAAATATGAGAGCTCTATAATACATGTTGAGTATATTGTAAAATTATGTGTTCCACACACCTTAAATAACTCCCATCACAAAAGGACAACATCATTGCACAGTACTAGAGAATTCAACTTCAGCATATTAAATAATCATGAGTTATTTGTAGGTGATTTACTTATTAGAGCATATATTGAATTGTGTGTACTTGCTCATCTTTATTCAGGCACATAGCTAGGCATCGTGTGCACTGAGGACTAGAGATGATATGAGAAGCCTGGGTTTATGTGAGTGTTTATATTTTTTCTCCGTGAAAAAATCATTAATTCTTCATCCAAAACCGATGGTTTTGACCTTCTCAGAACAGCACTTTCGATTAACATATATAACAAAGGTTTTATAACTTCTGATGTAGGTCAATTTTACTTAAAGGAGCAAGCAGAGAATGGTTATTGTGAGACGACTTTTCTGTACGAGCTGTGGTAGACTCTTAGTCTGTCGCGCAGATTGTAGGAGGAACCAACAAGCGAAGCGTACAGTTAATCGATTTTTCAGGAGTTCCACTAGTCGACTCCTCTATACACGTCTCCAGCTCTGGTCAGACTGCAGCTCCTGGACCAATCCAAAGAGAGGGAAAAATGTCCTTAGAGTTCATTTGGTCTAGTTATTATTATTACATTAGAGCAATAGAATGGATAAGAAAAAAATGTAGATATGTTGTTTTGAATTTGAATTGTCTCTTGGTCAGGTTCAGTGTCGTTGTGAGAACTTGTTGGGCGAACTGTTATAGGGTATTAAAGATCACAACCGCTTATTGCTAGGATCATCTATTGGTTCTGTGTGCAAAATTAAAGGAATTGTTTTACACGATGTAGCTTGGAGTTCACTACGAGTCCGTGGCGTCGAGCTATAGGTGGGGTGGGGCGGAGGCCCGAGAGGGTGTGGAGCAACGATAGCACGGTCCTGTGATGACACAGTCATGGCCTGCCCTGGAGTCAGTAACGCCGACGCGTCTCCCTCACCGCCACTGTCTGGATGGTGAGATTCCTTGGCGTGACGCTACGAAGAGGAGGTCGAGTCTGAGCACACTTGAGACGCGGAGGCAAACCTGGTCATCAGTCGTTCAGAGGCACGGCATCGGCTGCTAAAGAGTTGGTAAGAGAGGAGAGAGCCCACCTTTGTATTTTCGTAGCTCACTCTAGGAAGTAAGTGCCTAGCAGAAGCCTGGTGCGATGAAATAATGCACAAATTACAGACACACTACGATAGGTGATTTAACAAATGACCTTAAAAAGCGCCAATAAAGACCTTGCGACTAGAAGCTGCTATTTAGTTTTTCACTATTTAATTATAAAGCTATGTATTGCACATGTATTACGCTTTGGTCACCGTGGGTGGTTTAGTCAGAAAAGAGCGTTGAGCTTTTGGAACAGAGAGTGGTCATCGACGAGTCGTCAGTGGAGTCCTCAAGTCAGGGAGTGGTACCCGCCCTGCCACAACGCCGAGGCACACCGTCAACATCTCCGGTCCTCAGTGCGACATTTGTCAGCCTTGTGTCGTTTTGTAGAGACATTAACATAGAGAACATGAACTTTCACAGTCTGACAACACTGAACACATCTGGGGAGTTGGTTTTGGTTTTATAATTGCTTAATTTTACAAATGTGTAATCGTATTCTTTGCAATAGTTGGAAAAGTTTTTTCCATGAGCAGACTGTAAAGGTTGCCGGGTGCTTTTTGCTGAGTACTACAGTGGGAAAGTGCTATTTTTGCACATAAATAATCGAGTGGTCTAATTCTAGTCAGGCAAATTAGCAAGACGTTCCTTTTAGATTAGAAATTGCAGAACTTTTTTTCTGGAAGAAAGACAAGAAATGAAGTGAAGCACAACTAGTTAGTTGGCCCAACAGCTAGTTGTTATCTAACATAGCAGTAACAACACGAAAAACATGCTTCAGGATATGCTTTAAACAATATACAAAAAGTCAGGTTGTAACAAAACATATAGCAACTGTATTACTAATTGTAAAGGCATGGGTTACATTGGCTGGTAGTGATTAGGTCCCAGGTGCAGGAATGAATGTAATCCTGACAGATGTGGTGGTGTATTTCATCAGGAATGGCGAATCGCTAAATTGTGTCGGAGCTGAAATGAGCAGGGAGTGATTGCGAAAAGGGTGCGCAGCGCTGCGCGTTGCTTCCATTCCTACTACACTGGCCTCCAATGCTCCCCAACCTGCTGGCTGCTCTGAAGAAGGTACGTAGCTCTGCTGTTTTCAGCAGCACGCAGCAAGTGAGTGTGAACACTGAGAGACCATCGGGTAGGATCTTGCGGAGTGCACAGCCAAGTGGCACTACAGCGACCTTGCGTAAGGTGTTAGAGCTATATTTCGTATGTGATTATAGATCAGTTACTTTCTTTCTATTTCCGCTCTAAATTACTCTTTTTTTTAGTTATACATATTATCTCAAGTTAATGGCAAGTAATGCTATCTATTAGGCTCACATTATATGATCAGTGTACATGATAAATAATCTAGAGTAATGGTTTATCATATTCCATATTCTTCATATTCTAAGGTTCATTTATGCATTATTGATTTTCATTGTGTTTGTTTTTAGTTTTTGAGGTAATCATTGAGCGATATAGTAGCAGTATCATAAGAACTGTCTGGGTGGGAGTTATTGAGTATGTCATTGGGTTGATCTCAGATATGTTGAGTCTCAAAGCGCTGCAAATAGAAAAGGTGGTTATTCTTTGTCACAAATGTCTAACAACAGCTTTCGTGTTTGGTTCATGGAAAGCCTACCAGGACGCTGTGCTAGAGTCTTGTACTAGAGGGACTTTAACATCATCGGCTCTAGGATATATTTACTTACCACGTTCAGGCCATCATGGTTTGGAATTCTTACGCGTTTGGCTACAGTAATAAACAAGTACATGGTGAGCACACCTTTGTCACCCCGAGTTCTCTGTTCATCCATGTGAAGAACCCACAATCAGGATGTCATACAGCAGGAACACTCTGCTGTGGCATGGATTGGGAAGCAGAATGGATGTGTCGGGCTTGGCGACACGCTCTTCCCTCGTGCTCAGTTAACCGCTTTAGGAGAGCCAGAGATGTTGCGTGCCACAGGACAACAAAACAATAAGCACACCACGCACATGAAGAGCAGACCGGGTCTAGAGTGTACGTTTGCTACGAGCTACATCCTGGAGCCGTGTGACGTACAGTCGCACGCCTGGAATTGGTGTTTTTAATCATAACAATCTTGTCGAAGGGTGTTAACAGGGCTCGAGGATAGACAGCAATGTTGGCCAGTAGGGTGCCTTACTAAAGTAAGATAGCCCAACTGGTAGGAAACAACTTACGGGATGTTTGAGACGTCTACGTTCTGTGGTTGTGTGTGTCGACGCCATATGAGTCAGCATGCAGAAACAGTGGCTCTAAATCCTCGGATGTGCCTGCTGAGATGCTAAATGCTAATTCTTTTAAATGAAGCGAGTATCCAATATCTGTCTAACTTAAATGCTACTCAATTACTTGAATTTGTGGGCTGGAGCCATTCTCCGGGGAGGTTCGAGTGTTTCTATAGACGACATTATATGCGACATTTGTACACTGTTTGTAACCATTTAAGAGATATATAGGCCGACAGTTAATGCAAGTGAATATTCCCGGCATGTTTCTAACTCTCATCACGTGTAGGCTATTAAACTGGAGTCTGTGCGGGCTCTTTTTTAATTCATTTTGAAAAATTCGCTCTGCTTGTCCTATGAATGGGTCTTACATGTTTTTAGACGTCAGAAATGTAGCTGAAGCAAATTTATTATGAACTTCAGATTTTCCATCTGTGTTTTTTCTGCACAGCTGGCCAATACCTCCGATAGGCTCATGCTCACTCCAATGTAGTCGAGCAGATATATTTTTTGGCTACTTGTTTTTCCCTCTTAAAGCACTTATACGTTTAGAATAGAAGGTTGGCTCAAAATATGCAATAACACTGTATGGAGTTAGGACATCTTCCTCACAAAACAATTTTGCACAAAATCATAAATCATGAAACATGGTCAGTGACTTGCCTGCCAACTTATGTTTCCGACATAATGGACTACTTTGGACAGAGGTGTAAAGATCTTGGTAGAGAGTTTCTCTGATCACTATAGTAGTGGAAGATACCTAGCTGTTGATACATCCTCTTACTGCGTCAATGTCTGAAGAAGTAACAACACCGCTCCTCGCCCCGGCCTCCTGATTTGGAATAATGATGTTAGATAGATCATCAGGTGTTTGTCGACATGAGATAGCAGTGAGTAATGAGTAGTGTCGATGATGATGCTGTGCCGGTTGGGACCCGCCGCCAGCCTTTTGACTCCCCCTTGGTGAAGCTGGGACCATGCTCCAGCACCTGGGATGTTCCCAAGTCGAGGATTTCTCCTCTGTTCAGGAGGATCCAATTCTGCCACCGTCTATAACTGGTTATAGAAATACACATCCGGAGTCAAACGCAACTCCACCTCCGCATCTGTCTTTTTGCATCTTTGTTATTTATTTTGAACCACTTGGTCTGTATCCAAAACAGACACTACAACGCAGTACTCACACACACCTATTACTGATTGGACACTTCGCAATCTCGCATCAGCGCGCGTCATCTACTCCGGCCAACGGGCGCTTACCCCATGTGCCTCGGCCTGGCGTACCCCCTTTCTGAGAGCTCTGCCGGAGCCGTCCATCGGCAACCACTTCAATCTCTGAGGACGGACATCACAGAGCTACCATCCACCAAAGACCCGGTGAGAGAGAGCAGCATTCACCGCCATCACGCGATGGAGCTTGATGAACTGTTTGACACTACTCGCTCATCCCATTGTTTTGCCTCTCTGTCTTTTTCTCTTCACTCTCTGTCTCAGTCTAGGCTCCGTGCACCTTTGAGTGCGTCTCATGCCTGACAGCAGGTTTGAGGTTTCAGAGAACGGCAACGCTGGCCGTCAGCCGGTAGCGCTAGTCTCACTTTCATATCTGTAGTTTTTGAACGCCGCCAGACATCATGTCCCCCTGTACGACGCACACTCCACCACCAGCCATACATAAATTATATATTGTCGAAAAGAAATGAAAGCTGTACAAAGGGTTGCTCCAAACAATGCTTGCCCTTCTCGCTCCGCAGCCACTCCACCCACCACCACACAACACACACAAACACACACCACAACACAACACACCCCGACACAGAGGGATGTCCTTCTCTGCCGCTTCTCGCTTGGTTTCTTATTACTTTATACCTCGTAACAAAAAGTTCCTCATCAGCAGAGGTGTGGAAATGTGAAAACTGACGTCTTACTGATCATATTTCCACAAGACAGAACAGAGCAAGTTTAGAGCAAAGACAACACCACAGGAAAATGAAATGTTCACATGTGATTCTCAGGTAAGGTGAGCTTCTGGAGGACGCAGCCCTCGAACTCATTCCGCAGTCAGCATAAGTCCGAGCTTGCCAACCGACAACAGTGAACCCCAAAAATGAAGCTGACGGCACATGATACTACAAAGAGAGCGCGCTCGAGACGCCTACGACTAGCGCGCATCTCCGAACTCAATTGAATCCAACAACGACAGGTAAAACAGTGAGGACTGTGTTGTAGTTTCAATTTTTGAAGATCAGTGAGATATTATATTATTTGTAGTGATTTTATTGATTTTTACCTTATATAAATGACTTTTCACTTTTATAAACCACAACATCGTGTTAGCACAGCTCGTCAATGTAATCAATAGACCTCTGGTTGCTTTCCCGCCCACATGCTGTCTTCGAGGCAGCTTTTGATGGCCGTGTGCTTCGCCGCGGCGCGGGGGCCTGGCTCCGTGGCAGCTGAGTCTGTCTATAAAATGGTCATCCGCCACACGTGGTTCAATAGCGTGACTGATTGTATTTGCGTAGGACGACAGCGGTGAAGCTGCGTAGCGAGCCGAAAAATTGTGCGCTTAGAACATTGCATAGAGACACCGGATTTGCTGCGTACCAAAGATATCGTGCTCGTGTACAGTTTAAGGAGGGTGTGCGAGACCTTCAGAATGATGATTTATAGGCAGAATTAGAGATTCGTTGTGGAGTGAGCGAGCTGGACTTTTGAAATTGTAGCTCGCTACTGAATCTACGTGTGTGTTATGTGTCTGTGGATTTAGCAAGGAATTTCAGTTTTCAAATCGCGTCTCACAGTTGGTGTTCGTTGTTATTTTAAGCTTTAGCAAGAAGCTCGCAGCAAGTGGTCTTCATGATATAGTGAGAAGGTATCGTGCGCTATGTAGCTAGTGTGGATGGGACAGAAGGGTTTATTTTCTAACGCGTCGTCTTGGTAGTGCGATTGTGTGTGATTGTTCGAACAAGCTGAGAGGGATTTGTGTATTATTCCTTCACCTGGGAGGCGTCTCGGCGCTGAAACCGCCCGTCCTGTCTCTCATTCATATTCCAGCCAGTCACAGATGTGAGCGTCGTACTTCATGTTTACTTCACAAGGAGAGAGTATTAAACCTCACATCTCAACAATTTTTTCTCTTATTTTCCCTAGCTGTGGGTGTCCACGTAAACCCCCGTGCCTTGACAACATTGGTATGCCCGGTGGAGTCAGATCTGTGGTCTGCACGCTCACATGTGGCCGCTGCTTCCATCTGTATCCACGCCGTCGGCAGCAGCAGGGCACACCCCCCTCACGCTGTGACAGGTGTTAGTGTCTCTTGTTCCCCTCCGAGGCTATCGGGACGAGGAGTCATGTTTTGCTCTCTTACATCAGCCAATCGTGTTGACAAATCACTCTAGAACAAGGAGTCATGCAGATGATGGAGCTTTGATACTCCCCATTGCTCTGCAACGAGGTGAGAGCATGAATATAAATCTTCATGTGTGAGAATTGTCTGGTGCTTATAAGAGCCTATTGGCTGTGCTGAAGAAAGCTGTCCTACAACTGCAGCTGTTGGCGGTGGTGAAACCGCGGTCCATTCCGATCCGGCCATTCTCACTACTCTTTCAATTTTCGACAAACACATAATGGAAAGGATATTACACTGTGGTGTCCACATATTCCGTCCTCGGCTTGTGGGTTATGTTGAAATTTGCGCAGTGGTGAAGGTTAGAAACTCATGTGATCACGTAATATGTTCTTCTTGGGGTACAAGTAGGACAAATCTCTGGGTCTCTCAGGACCTCCGTGTCTTGACTTCTAAGATGTCGTAAGCGGAAGGATTGTAAAATGGCACAGGGTCTTTTACGTGGTTTTGTTATATGTATTATTTATAGAATATAAACACGGGTAACCTATAGCATGAGGTACATCACCTACTATCTAGGGGTATTTTTACACTATAGGTGTTCATTACATGATTAATAGCCTTGTTCATAGGTTGAAGTAAGAGCGCTATAGCACTATCACTCAGACGCAGCACAATATATGCGGCGGCCTTCAGACATTCGAGAGTGCAGAGAGGATGAATTAGAATGGTCGACATGGAACGTGTCAAATAAAAGAGCAAATATAATATCTCCACACATGATGATACTGAGTCTGTTTTTCTGGTCGTTTCACAACTACAAGTATAGAACACTCCGCACTTGTTCCAATCTTTCCCAATAATACCAACTCACAGCACTTAAGGTCAAAGCCACACGTATTTTAGCATTATTGTAATATATTATGCGCAGAATTAAAAATAGTGGAATGGAGTTATACTCTAATCCGAGAAGAGTTAAGAAGGGTTTAAAAAAAGGTTATTCGTATCAGGTTATTGCAAAGCAAACTACTTGAAGATCGACCACTCGTTAGTATTTACTCAAAAAGGTTCGATACCCAGACCCAAAGCCACGCAGGGGGGTCCTTACATCATCTTCTACAATACATACGTTCTAAATCCTGTGAGGATACAGCTAGATCTCATCACACGACTATAGTCTATTATAAACTGTGTTTGTTAATACACACTGTGTTTTTTGATGCTAGCAACATAATCGCACAAGTACATATGTGGGTTAACAGAACAAAAAATAAAGACGATAAACAGTATTTACATCAGCATGATATAGTTCATAAGAAGTTTCCTTGGATAGTTATATCGTTTCTGAAATGCTTCTGTCATTAAGACGAGAAGATAGATAACAGTTTTAGCTTAAGGTTTGTTTCATGAGTTTATTCTCAACACACATCGAGTCTATTTGGCCTTTTTCAGTATATGGGTCACTAACCAAAACATATGTTGTAGCTTTGTTTTTAGTCCTTGTGTTTTGTTTTCTATTTGTATCGTATATATACTGATGTGAAAAGCAAGTCAAACATAATTTTCACATGCATTTAATAAATTATCAAAATCCTAATTAAATAGTAGAAACAAAAATTTTCTATTTCTTCGCACTAACATCTGCATCACACAATAATCTATACGAATCCCTCAACCCAACACTCTCCATCTAGGTAATCCACAGACTCATGCGAAAGTTGCCATCCAACGGAGTCAAAGGCTCTCCATCCCTGGGCCTTAACAAGGGGACATACATGACTGCCGAACCTGTTGCTACCTCAATGCCCTGAGTTCCTTTCAAAGGCTCCCATGCTGCACCCTGATGTACACGCGCGACTGACGCCCTGCTCTGAGCAGCCTTGGCAGCTGCATACGGGCAAATGACGAACAACTCTACGCTGGAGCAACGTAGAGAAGAGGCTGGCGGTCCTGCTGCATGGACGAGGGATGCTGAGACAGAGGGCCTGACCTTAAGACCCCGTTTGTTTTGACCCTGGACCGCCTCAAGACAGCTTGGTGGACCTGATGATGCTACTGTCGTTACCATTGGAGAACAGCATGGCTGCTAATCCAAAGTCCCTGGAGGTTAAGAACGAGTATACTACTAAAACCTAATATAAAAACGAATTACCAGGCATAAATGTGCATCCAAATGCACAATAGCATCAGTCTCAACCCTCTTCACCCTCTGCATCCCTGCAGGTCTTTCTCCAACGATGGCCAGCTTTCTCTACCGAGTCCGCTCGGTGCCCTCCTCTAATCACCACCACCACACACTCCACACGAGAGACCTGGTATAAAACACTAGCACGGCGACGGCAACCTGGATCTTCATGAACCCCCACACCGGGCCACTGACTGTGTGAGGAGCCTTTGGGCTGCTGATCTGAGTGCTCGAGAGCACAGCGACGGCCTGCCCTCCAAAGAGTCCCTCCACTTCAGTAGGTGTGGAGAAGAACAAGACCGTCCTTGGCCTTGGTGCCCTCACAGATAAGCATTATGAAACACAGATTATATCTACCACCAGCAGATCTGGCGTATACCAAATATATCGTTTCCTTAGAGGCCGCCAGGCGTGGTTAGCCGCGCAATGCCAGGTTAATTTGCGTATGCTTCACTACTTATTTAGTGATGTGAGCGGAGAACCCGTCAGGGGATTGTTGTGCCCGAATCCGGAAAGAATCGGTGGGGGAGTGGACTTGTTCACGCATTCTTCAGTGTTTTTTGGCTTGGTCGCCGCCGCCCGCGTCGTCAATACATGACACCACACATCACACCATCCAGATTGTCGCCGTGGCATGTGTAGTCCCATGCAGCATGGGCTGGATGTTGAGGATCCTTTGGGCAACCACGACGCAGGAATAGCCTTCTGCTGGGCAGTCGTGGAAAGTCCTGGTGACAAGGGTATACAAGAGTGAAGTGAGTGGGATTGATATAGAACTGAATTTATCTGTCATTTGATGAAATCTATCCGATTGTTTTTCTATTAGGCTTTATGTAACACCCAGCCCATCATAACACACCACACCCAATGATGTTGCCCAGTGTCACATTGCTGTCACTCACCCCCATCGAATCACCATCACCAGGCAGTGATCTGAAGGGCGGGGTGGGTCGAGGCAGGCCACTCCACGCCGGTCTAGTACCGTGAGACGACAACGCCGCCTCTTCTGTACTAGATAGATCTGCTCCGCTCAGCCAACTTGACACACACACACACTATCACCGACACCACGTGTGTAATCAGGAAATGGACTTGAACGGTGCTTTGACTTGAAAAATGGACAAGCAATATGGATTTCCAAATGTGGGATAAACGGGCGCAAGTGAAGCTGTGCAGTATTATTATGTAAAACCACAACACACCCCCAAGTGTCTGGTTTTTTACCTGCCTGAATGCTCTCAGTGAAATCCCGTTCAGCCCCACACCATAGGGTGCAAGAGGAGTACAGGCCAGCCAGCCGACCGACAACATACAGGAGACTAGCAGAGGGTCAGGCTGGGAACAGGGCTGTCGCTTTCCCTTGGTAAGCCCGGGGATGGAGAGCTTGACTCCGTGAGGGCCAAACTTTCGCTGCAGTCCTTGCTGGATTAAACCTAGATTGGAGAGAGTGGGTGATAGCGTTATAGAAGGTATATGTTGATGCAGATGATGCCAAAGAAAGAAACAATTTTGTTTTATTTTTAGGATTTGACTTAAATTGCAATTAGAAAATCGATGGTTTTGACTGCTTACAGAAACAAGTATAAAAAAAAAAGCATCTCTAAAACGAACTAAAAACCAATAAGCCAATTACAAGTGTTAGGCACGCAAAAAAGCAATAACAAGAATAACATAAACCAATTCAGCTAAAGAGATCATTTCTTTTGTTGACCGTATATATAGAAATAATCAGAAAACTATCTTTGGACTATTCATTTAATACTAATCATCATGTATGATTTTTCCTTTAAAAGCACTAAATGGCTACTTTGGTGTTGTTGCTGGCATAAACGAGTGGTTTTAACAAAAACGATTTACAGAACACTATGTGCTGATGATCAGACTAAAGATTAACATAGGTGTGTTTAGGACCCCTGGTGCTTTGGGCTTGTAATGACTTTGTGATAAAATCTGTGGTGGCAAGCTCAGCAGTTTTTGTCAATAAGTGAGACAACCTTTTTAAAACTCTTTACTCTCTGTTAAAATAACTGAACATTGCGCAATATTTTTTTTGCCATATATATTTACAATGATGAAAAAACAGTACGGGTATGCCTTGGAAATACCTGTTTTGGAAAATGAGAACAGTGCGAGTTTTTCTTGTGTGAAGCAACAGAAAAAGTATTCATCATGTGGTTGAATTAATTTGCTTTAGATTTGACACGGTTGTCTGCTGATTCTAGTGGTGCCTGCTGCACAATGCTGAGACAATGATATTTGCAGCCCTACTTCGACAATATGTAACACTACGTGGAAACACTACATTGAAAACTTAGTGTTACAAAGTTAAGTGTATCTTATAAATTACTGTAATTTAAACTAAATCATTAAAGCACGTGAAGTCTGTGCATATAACTGCTTCCTAAGAAGCTGTAAGGTGAAGGATGCAGAGCATCGCAGCGACAAGAGACGTACAGACGGTTTTCATCTGTTCGACGCTTTGCAGAGTCTTCAGGCTGCTCTGCGAAGTTTCGCCGTTGGGCTGTCAGGCACTCCTGTCTCCACGTAGCGGAACAAAAACACAATACTCTCAAAGGTGGGGGGCGTCTGCCTGCTTGCTGCCTGACCGCGGGGCCACATGGCGTGCAGACCAAGAGTCTGGACTCCACGCAAACAATGTGTGTCAAGGCAACGGTTTAACGTGGACACCCACAGCTAGGAAATAAGAGAAAATTTTGAATGTGAGGTTTAATACTTTCTGAAGGTAAACATGTTACACGCACGCGACGCACGCACCCGCACGCACGCACACTACACACACACCAGCACACCTTCTTTCCATCAGTGGTACTCTCGCAATCTTCTCCTTGAATGGACGGTGGGATAACACACACTGAGCGGATTCTGGTCGCAAACGCAGGACTACGAACCTGACAGCCGACACCGATCGATTTTGCAGCATGCTGTCCAGGGAAGGTCACCCAGTTTCCGCGGTCCACTTGCAGCTTCCCGCTGTCTCCTGGAAACAGCACATCATGACGCGGGCGCATAAGAAAAAACACTGTACAAGCAACCAGATCACTAATTAGCAGCTGGCGCTGGGATAGAGTGAAAAAGTATTATTAGATTATAATATCACTGTCTTCAAAAAGAAACACACTCACTGTTACTGCGTTGTGGATTCAAGATTGTCCTTGGAAGTCTTGCCGTATCGTAGCGCGCATGGCGCAGCTCTTTCGTAGATATATTTTGCGTCAAGCTTCATTGTGGGGTCACTGTTTTGCGTTGGCAAGCTCCGACTGACTTATCTGACTGCGAAATCAGCAAATCGAGGGCTGCGTCCTCAGACAGGCTCACCTTACCTTGAGAATCACATGTGAATCCATTTTCATGTTTCTGTTGGTGTTGTCTAGCTCTAACTTGCTGCCTGTCTGTTTCATTGTGGAGAATATTGAATATTTTAAACTCAATCACGATTTCCCACCTCCTGACGAAGGACTTTTGTTTACGAGGTATAAAGTAATAAGAAAAACCAAAGCCAGCAGAGACATCCTACTGCATGTGGTGATGTGTGTGTGTGTGTGTAGTTGTGTGTGTTGTGTGTGTGTGTGTGGTATCTTCGGAACCAGAAGCAGCCATTTTCGGAGCAACACTTTGTACAGCTTCTCATTCTTTAATTCTTACAATATCATAATTTATATCCTGGGGAGTTTTCTCTTGACGTGACAGACTGGATGTCTGCCGTCCAAACACACTATTTACCGAATAGAAAGACTACTTATAGCTGACGGCCCAGTTTTCGTCTCGAAAAACCTCACAACCTGCTTTGTGCAGGCATTGAGACGCACATCATCCCCAACGCAAGGAGCTGAGAGCAACTAGAGAGGTGGAAGAGAAAAGAAAGAGAGCCCCAAAAACAGACTGAGGATTGGCAGAGTCAAACATGTGCTATCAGTCCATCACCATCCAAGATGCTGCTCTCTCTCACCGACTTTGGTAGTGAGTGTAACTCTGTGGATGGTCACGGTCCTCAAAAGTTAAGGGTTGTTTCCATGACGGCTTCCCAGACGTCTTCAGAAAGGTTACGCCAGGCCAGCCATCCAAGGTTATACTCCGTTAGTCGCACGATAGAGGACGCCCGCCCATCAATGCAGTGCCAAATCAGGTAAAATAGTCTGCAGACTCTGGGTTTATCTTGTATTTGGATACAGGAACCAAAAGTGTACCAAAAAATAATCAAAAATATAATCAACAAAGACAGATGCGGAGTTGCAATTCTTGTTGATTGCTTAATTGATTCCGGATTGTATTTCTTACTATTGTTATAGACGTGCAGCAAGTTGCAGATCCTCCTGAACAAGGGAGAATCCTCGGACCTTGGGACATCCAGTCTGAGCCATGTGGCCAGTTCACCTAAGGGAGAGATCAAAGGGGTCCCACCGGCACACATGTCGGGTACTTCACGACCGGGCAAGGTTGTTACATCTTCACATTAAGACGACTAAAGAGAGTGATATTCAAAAAGGATTCATATAAGTGATCACAGAGTAATGTTTAACAAATCTTACACACAGACCCACACATCCACTGAATGAACGAGTAGGCTTCACTGACCTGTTCATTGTAGATATTTGCCAATGTTTGTGAGAAAGGAACTCTCAGTTGTCTTGGCATGGCCTCCTTCATCAAGGGAGGATAAACATGCTGTGCTTGAGCGTCGCGCGCTATCAGAGGGCCTGTGCAGAAACACAGACAGATGGAAAATCTGAATGTTCATAATGAGAAGAATTGCTCTCAGAATCTTTTTAAACATGAAGAAACTGTCCTATAAATCACAACTTTTCTTTCATGGCGAACACGCACTACAGTTATTAATACAGCTTTGTGTTGAGTTAAACCAGGCGCAGGAATCACCTGCCATTTTAACTTCCTTTACGGCCTACTGAGGAACTTGTCGCCAGCCATTGAAATTGCCTTAGAGCTCACCTGGCCTCCAGCACAAATTCAAAGTTAAATGAGTGTATATAAGAGAAACAGTTGTTTGTTTTCTTTGCTTCATTAAAGCGAGAGATATAAATGTGGAAGAAAATCATAAGATCATCTGTAATTACTTGGATTTCGCAGTTCAAATCATCTTGAGGTACGAATACGAATTATAAACCGAATGCTCAATACATACTAGATGAAAAATGTCTTAGGAGTTGTGTGCACTGACCATGTGGGTACTGGTTAGGTCCTAAGAAAAGCCTAAACACCATCCATCAACATTATAGGTGTTTGATATACTCTGAGCCTATGTATATCAGGCCTCGGTTGATGATCTATAGCAAGAAGTATATTATTGATGACTAGACTTAGACGGTCGAGTTGAATGTGTATAGAAGTGAATAGGATCGCAGGTGAGGTAAGGACTGATGCGACACCTACAGATACTTGCGTTCACTGGATTATTGTATGTGTTGACGAGTTGTTGATCCTGTCAAACAAGCCTTGCTGATTGCTTGAATCAGGTCTACACTCTGCACAGAGCGGGAGGCGCTGAAGTCTCCACAGGGATCAGCGTTTCAAGGGAACAGAACTGAGCGCCTCCTGGAGAAATAGCAGGGGCTCACCAGGTTGGTTGATGCGTGGGTAGTCGGAGCGAGGCTTGTAAGCAGAGCCAGATGGGGGTTGAGTTGCGCTGGTGGGTCGTGGGCGGGAGGAGGGGCTTCCTGAGTTGTCAGTTAGCTGAGAGGGATTGCTGGTACTCACCAGTCGGGGATCGAACGCTGGCCTGACGGTAGGGCGGCTACCTTGATCAGTCTGTGCAATAAGAACCACGACCTTCTATTTAATAGACTTCATGCTGAGTTGAAATTCTGAAAACATAGCACAACATCTATATATTACAATGACTTTGAGTCCCTGAGATATAATTAAAAGGAAAGCGTAAGATTATATTAATGAAAGTTCA